>NC_057805.1:444447306-444554689 GCF_018294505.1 Triticum aestivum
AACTAGCTTGACGATAATTCCCATGTGTCCTCTGGAGCGCTTCTCTCTATATAAGAGTTTGTCCAGGCTTGTCCTTTGCTACAAAAAGGATTGGGCCATCTTGCTGCACCTTGTTTACTTTCATTACTTGTTACCCGTTACAAATTACCTTATCACAAACTACCTGTTACCGATAATTTCAGTGCTTGCAGAGAATACCTTACTAAAAACCGCTTGTCATTTCCTTCTGCTCCCTCGTTGGGTTCGACACTCTTACTTATCGAAAGGACTACGATAGATCCCCTATACTTGTGGGTCATCAGTAGCACGGGCTATTTTCAACCGGTTTGGATGGCGGTTATGTAATAGGACAGACAATTAGTTTCCCTATCTTTCTTATGCCAGACGGTTGTGGCTTTACTTTCATTTTTCTGCTCTTTGTGAGCAATTTTTGTTCTTTTGTTTGAGACATCGAGACTTGTGTTGAACTTATTTGCTTATTAATAAGTATTGTTGTATGCATCGTTCTGATGCAGAGGCCGGGGAGCTCCCCCTTTTCAAAAAAAAATACACAACCCTCGTAGCACGAACGACGCCAACAACACCCGCTTGTGCGCGTTTGTCTCCGGAACCGCCTCCAGCAACAACAAGACATCTTGTACCGACGCCCTTTGATAACCCACAAGTATAGGGGATCGCAACAGTTTTCGAGGGTACAGTATTCAACCCAAATTTATTGATTCGACACAAGGGGAGCCAAAGAATATTCTCAAGTATTAGCAGTTGAGTTGTTAATTCAACCACACCTGGATAACTTAGTATCTGCAGCAAAGTATTTAGTATCAAAGTAATATGATAGTAGTGGTAACGGTAACAAAAGTATCGGTAGCAAAAGTAATATTTTTGGTGTTTTGTAGTGATTGTAACAGTAGCAACGGGAAAGTAAATAAGCGAAGAACAATATATGAAAAGCTCGTAGGCATTGGATCGGTGATGGAGAATTATGCCGGATGCGGTTCATCATGTAACATTCATAACATAGGGTGACACAGAACTAGCTCCAATTCATCAATGTAATGTAGGCATGATTCCGAATATAGTCATACGTGCTTATGGAAAAGAACTTGCATGACATCTTTTGTCCTACCCTCCCGTGGCAGCGGGGTCCTAATGGAAACTAAGGGATATTAAGGCCTCCTTTTAATAGAGTACCGGAACAAAGCATTAGCACATAGTGAATACATGAACTCCTCAAACTATGCTCATCACCGGGAGTGGTCCCGATTATTGTCACTTCGGGGTTGCCGGATCATAACACATAGTAGGTGACTATAGACTTGCAAGATAGGATCAAGAACTCACATATATTCATGAAAACATAATAGGTTCAGATCTGAAATCATGGCACTCGGGCCCTAGTGACAAGCATTAAAAATAGCAAAGTCACAACAACATTAATCTCAGAACATAGTGGATACTAGGGATCAAACCCTAACAAAACTAACTCGATTACATGATAGATCCTATTCAACCCATCACCGTCCAGCAAGCCTACGATGGAATTACTCGCGCACGGCGGTGAGCATCATGAAATTGGTGATGGAGGATGGTTGATGATGACGACGGCGACGAATCCCCCTCTCTAGAGCCCCAAACGGACTCCAGATCAGCCCTCCCGAGAGGTTTTAGGGCTTGGCGGCGGCTCCATATCGTAAAACGCGATGAATCCTTCTCTCTTATTTTTTTCTCCCCGAAAGTGAATATATGGAGTTGGAGTTGAGGTCGGTGGAGCGTCAGGGGGCCCATGAGGCAGGGGGCGCGTCCTCCACCCTCGTGGACAGGTTGTGGGCCCCCTGACGTGGATTTTTCTTCCAGTATTTTTCTTATTTTCCAAATAGATGTTCCGTGGAGTTTCAGGTCATTCCGAGAACTTTTGTTTCTGCACATAAATAACACCATGGAAAGTCTGCTGAAAACAGCGTCAGTCCGGGTTAGTTCCATTCAAATCATGCAAGTTAGAGTCCAAAACAAGGGCAAAAGTGTTTGGAAAAGTAGATACGACGGAGACGTATCAACTCCCCCAAGCTTAAACCATTGCTTGTCCTCAAGCAATTCAGTTGATAAACTGAAAGTGATAAAGAAAAACTTTTACAAACTCTGTTTGTTCTTGTTGTTGTAAATATGTAAAGGCAGCATTCAAGTTTTCAGCAAAGATTATGACTAACCACATTCACAATAACTCTTAGGTCTCATGTTTACTCATGTCAATGGCATAATCAACTAGCGAGCGATAATAATAAAACTCAGATGACAACACTTTCTCAAAACAATCATGATATGATATAACAAGATGGTATCTCGCTAGCCCTTTCTGAGACCGCAAAACATAAATGCAGAGCACCTTTAAAGATCAACTGACTAGACATTGCAATTCATGGTAAAAGAGATCCAGTCATAGTCATACCCAATATAAATTAATAGTAATGGATGCAAATGACAGCTGCGCTCTCCAGCTAGTGCTCTTTAATAAGAGGATGATGACTCAACATAAAAGTAAATAGATAGGCCCTTCGCAGAGGGAAGCAGGGATTTGTAGAGGTGCCAGAGCTCGGTTTTAAAGCAGGGATAAATAATATTTTGAGCGGCATACTTTCATTGTCAACATAACAACCAAGAGATGGCGATATCTTCCATGCTACACACATTATAGGCGGTTCCCAAACAGAATGTTAAAGTTTATACTCCCCCTCCACCAACAAGCATCAATCCATGACTTGCTCGAAACAACGAGTGTCTCCAACTAGCAACAGTCCTAGGGGGAGTTTTGTTTGCAATTATTTTGATTTAGTTTGCATAAAGCATGGGACTGGGCATCCCGGTGACCAGCCATTTTCTCGTGAATGAGGAGCGGAGTCCACTGCTCTTGAGAATAACCCGCCTAGCATGGAAGATACGGACAGCCCTAGTTGATACATGAGCTATTCGAGCATACAAAACAGAATTTCATTTGAAGGTTTGGAGTTTGGCACATACAAATTTACTTGGAACGGCATGTAGATACCGCATATAGGAAGGTATAGTGGACTCATATGAAATAACTTTGGGGTTTAAGGGATTGGATGCACAAGCAGTATTCCCGCTTAGTACAAGTGAAGGCTAGCAAAAGACTGGGAAGCGACCAACTAGAGAGCGACAACAGTCATGAACATGCATTAAAATTAATAGACATTGAGTACGAGCATGAGTAGGATATAATCCACAATGAACATAAATATCGTGAAGGCTATGTTGATTTGTTTCAACTACATGTGTGAACATGTGCCAAGTTGAGTCACTTAAATCATTCAAAGGAGGATACCACCCCACTATACCACATCACAACCATTTTAATAGCATGTTGGCACGCAAGGTAAATCATTATAACTCATAGCTAATCAAGCATGGCACAAGCAACTATGATCTCTAATTGTCATTGCAAACATGTTCATTCATAATAGGCTGAATCAGGAACGATGAACTCATCATATTTACAAAAACAAGAGAGGTCGAGTTCATACCAGCTTTTCTCATCTCAGTCGGTCCATCATATATCGTCATAATTGCCTTTCACTTGCACGACCGAACGATGTGAATAATAATAAGAGTGCACGTGCATTGGACTAAGCCGGAACCTACGAGCATTCAATAAACAGGAGAAGACAAGGCAATATGGGCTCTTGGTTAAATCAACAATAATGCATATATGAGCCACTTCAACAATTTCATTATGGTCTTCTCCTATCGACCCCCAAAGAAAAGAAAAGAAATAAAACTATTTACACGGGAAAGCTCCCAACAAGCAAAAGAAGAACGGGAAATCTTTTTGGGTTTTCTTTTTAATTACTACTACTACAACAAGAAAAATAAACTAACTAAAAGCTACTACTAATTTTTTGGTTTTTCTTAAGGTTTAACAAACACACAAGAAGAAAGCGGGAAAAAGAAAATAAACTAACATGGATATTACAGTGAAAAAGTATGAGCACCGACATCTAGCAATGAGTGTGTGTGAACATAAATGTAATGTCGGTGAGAAATACGTACTCCCCCAAGCTTAGGCTTTTGGCCTAAGTTGGTTTATTGCCACGGATGGCCTGGCGGGTATCCATAGTTGTAGCCGGGGTCGTACTGAGATGCAGCGGCTATCGCTGCCTGAGCTGCAGCGTGGCGGCGAGCTGCCTCCGCCCTCCTCTCGTACTCATCTGCCTCCTCTCTAGTAATAACATACCTTCCTTTTGCCTGATAATCAAAGAAGGCAGGAGCAGGGAGAGTAATACGGACAACACGACGTCTGTCAAAGATTAAGCGATACCGGAGAGGTGATTCATTCCTCTCGACAAACTGGTGGTGGACCATAGCATTATAGTCTAAATAAGTAGCAGGCAACTCAATATCATCTTCACGAATGTCCACACCAAGAAAATCAGCTAAGCGGGTTGCATAAATTCCTCCAAAGAAATCTCCATTAAATCTATTATGATGCAACCTACGTGCAACAATGGCTCCCAAATTATAATATTTGTCTCCTAACACAGCACTCCTAAGAATATTAAGGTCAGGGACACACATATGACATGCTTCATCTTTACCATTTATGCACCTACCTATGAAGAGAGCAAAATAATGTATAGCAGGAAAATGAATGCTCCCTATGGTAGCTTGTGCTATATCTCTAGATTCCCCCACAGTTATACTAGCAAGAAAATTTCTAAATTCAAATTTGCGAGGTTCACTAGCACTACCCCATTGTGGAAGTTTGCAAGCAGTAGTAAAATCCTCTAAGTCCATGGTATAAGATTTTTCATAAAGATCAAACAGGACCGTTGGAGAATTACCTGAAGACGAAAATTCAAACCTCCTCACAAAGGAACTAGTGAGATAGTGGTACTGGCGGCATTTGTCTGCCTCGAAGCTCACAAGATCAGCGTTACGCAAATATGTGTTAAATTCTTCCTTGATTCCCGCTCGATCCATAAAGTTTTCTGAAGGCCATTCACAAGGCCGCACTGGAGCGTCCCTTGGTGGCTCATCGTCAGCATCACGCATTGCAAGCCTGGGTCCTTGCTTTCTTGAAGAACCACCTTGGAACATTTTCCTAAGCATATTTCTTCCTCTGAAAAATTTCTGAAATTTTTAGTAACTTCAAATAAAAGTAAACCAAGCTCAACAAAATTGATAGCAACTACTCCTACAAGTGACTAGAGCCTAAATCAAGCATTAGAACTACTTGGAACCATATAATTTTGACATGCAAGCTCAAGAACATGGTCACCTAGGCAGCACAAATTTGCAATGTATAGAGCACTAGAACAAAAACTAATTGGACCAATGGAGGAGTCACATACCAAGGAACAATCTCCCCAAGTAGTTATGTGAGAGGTGCTTTGAGCAAGGAGATCGAAAATCGCAGCAAAATGAGCTAGAACTCGTGCTTGAGCTGGATGGTGATTTTTTTGGGAGGAAGAAGAAGTGTGTGGGTGCAGGAATAAGTGGAAGGGAGCCACCGTGGGCCCACGAGGCAGGGGGGCGCGCCCAGGGGGGTAGGGCGCGCCCTCCACCCTCGTGGCCAGGTGCTTGCCCCTCCTGCTGTGTTCTTAGTGCCAGATATTCTCAAATATTCTAGAAAAAATCATATTCCATTTTCAGGGCATTTGGAGAACTTTTATTTTCGGGGTATTTTTATATTGCATAGATAAATCAGAAAACAGATAGAAAAATACTATTTCTACTTTATTTCGACTAAATAACAGAAAGTAGAAAGAGGGTACAGAAGGTTGTGCTTCTAGTTTCATCCATCTCATGCTCATCAAAAGGAATCCACTAACAAGGTTGATCAAGTCTTGTTAACAAACTCATTCCGACTAACATGGAACCGGAGAAATTTCGAATAACACTATGTTACGTCAGCGGGGATATGCACATCCCCAATAATAAGAATATCATATTTATTCTTGATAGTAGGAAGAGGAAATTCAAAACCTCCAAAAATAATCGATGGAATTTTTCCAATAGAATTGATACTATAAACTTGAGGTTGTTTCCTCGGAAAGTGTACCGTATGCTCATTACCATTAACATGAAAAGTGACATTGCCTTTGTTGCAATCAATAACAGCCCCTGCAGTATTCAAAAAGGGTCTTCCAAGAATAATAGACATACTATCGTCCTCGGGAATATCAAGAATAACAAAGTCCGTTAAAATAGTAACGTTTGCAACCACAACAGGCACGTCCTCACAAATACCGACAGGTATAGCAGTTGATTTATCAGCCATTTGCAAAGATATTTCAGTAGGTGTCAACTTATTCAAGTCAAGTCTACGATATAAAGAGAGAGGCATAACACTAACACCGGCTCCAAGATCACATAAAGCAGTTTTAACATAATTTCTTTTAATGGAGCATGGTATAGTGGGTACTCCTGGATCTCCAAGTTTCTTGGGTATTCCACCTTTAAAAGTATAATTAGTAAGCATGGTGGAAATTTCAGCTTCCAGTATCTTTCTTTTATTAGTAACAATATCTTTCATATACTTAGCATAAGGATTCATTTTGAGCATATCAGTTAATCGCATATGCAAAAAGATAGGCCTGATCATTTCAGCAAAGCGCTCAAAATCCTCATCATCCTTTTTCTTGGATGGTTTGGGAGGAAAAGGCATGGGTTTCTGAACCCATGGTTCTCTTTCTTTACCATGTTTCCTAGCAACAAAGTCTCTTATCATAACGTTGATTCTTTGATTGTGGGTTATCAAGATCAACAGCAGGTTCAATCTCTACATCATTATCATTACTAGGTTGAGCATCATCATGAACATCATCATTGACATTTTCACTAATTTCATGTTCATTACCAGATTGTGTTTCAGCATCAGAAATAGAAATATCATTGGGATTCTCTGGTGGTTCAGCAATAGGTTCACTAGAAGCATGCAAAGTCCTAACATTTTTATTTTTCTTCTTTCTAGAAGGACTAGGTGCATCTAAATTATTTCTCTGAGAATCTTGCTCAATTCTCTTAGGGTGGCCTTCAGGATACAAAGGTTCCTGAGTCATCTTACCAGTTCTAGTAGCCACTCTAACAGCATAATCATTATTCTTACTATTCAATTCATTGAGCAAATCATTTTGAGCTTTAAGTACTTGTTCTACTTGAGTGGTAACCATAGAAGCATGTTTAGTGATGAGTTTAAGTTCACCTTTAATATTAGCCATGTAATTACTCAAGTTTTCAATCATATAAGCATTTTGTTTTAATTGTCTACCAAAATAAGCATTAAAATCTTCTTGCTTAACCATAAAGTTATCAAACTCATCCAAGCATTGGCTAGCAATTTTAGTAGGAGGGATTTCAGCTTTATCATATCTATAGAGAGAATTTACCTTTACTACCTGTGTCGGGTTATCAAGACCATGAGCTTCTTCAATAGGTAATGGATTAGGATCATATGTTTCTTCAACAGGTGGTAAATTAAGACCATGCATTTCTTCAATAGGAGGTAAATTCTTAACATCTTCAGCTTTAATACCCTTTTCTTTCATAGATTTGTTTGCCTCTTGCATATCTTCAGGACTGAGAAATAGAACACCTCTCTTCTTCAGAGTTGGTTTGGGAATAGGCTCAAGAAGTGTCCAATTATTTTCATTGGTCAACATATTATTTAATAGAATTTCAGCTTCATCCGGTGTTCTTTCCCTGAAAATAGAACCAGCACAACTATCCAGGTAATCTCTAGAAGCATCGGTTAGTCCATATAAAAGATATCAAGTATTTCATTTTTCTTGAGAGGATGATCAGGCAAAGCATTAAGTAACTGGAGAAGCCTCCCCCAAGCTTGTGGGAGACTCTCTTCTTAAATTTGCACAAAATTATATATATCCCTTAAAGCAGCTTGTTTCTTATGAGCAGGGAAATATTTAGCAGAGAAGTAATAAATCATATCCTGGGGACTACGCACACAACCAGGATCAAGAGAATTAAACCATATCTTAGCATCACCCTTTAATGAGAACGAAAATATTTTAAGGATATAAAAGTAGCGAGTTCTCTCATCATTAGTGAACAGGGTGGCTATATCATTTAATTTAGTAAGATGTGCACAACAGTTTCAGATTCATAGCCATAAAAAGGATCAGATTCAACCAAAGCAATTATATCAGGATCAACAGAGAATTCATAATCCTTATCAGTAACACAGATAGGTGAAGCAGCAAAAGCAGGATCAGGTTTCATTCTAGCATTAAGAGATTGCTGCTTCCATTTAGCTAATAATTTCTTAACATCATATCTATCTTTGCATGCAAAAATTTCATTCGCAATTGCTTCATCCATAACATAGCCCTCAGGCACAACAGGCAATTCATACTTATTAGGGGAAGAGTCTTCATCATCACTAACATAAATATTATCAATAATTTCATTCTCTCTAGCCCTAGCAAATTGTTCATCAAGAAATTCACCAAGTGGCACAGTAGTATCAAGCATAGAAGTAGTTTCATCATAAGTATCATGCATAGCAGAAGTGGCATCATCAATAACATGCGACGTATCAGAACGAATAACAGAAGCAGGTTTAGGTGTCGCAAGCTTACTCAAAACAGAAGGTGAATCAAGTGCAGAGCTAGATGGCAGTTCCTTACCTCCCCTCGTAGTTGAGGGATAGATTGTTGTTTTTGCGTCCTTCAAGTTCTTCATAGTGACCAGCAGATATAAATCCCAAGTGACTCAAAGAATAGAGCTATGCTCCCCGGCAACGGCGCCAGAAAATAGTCTTGATAACCCACAAGTATAGGGGATCGCAACAGTTTTCGAGGGTAGAGTATTCAACCCAAATTTATTGATTCGACACAAGGGGAGCCAAAGAATGTTCTCAAGTATTAGCAGTTGAGTTGTCAATTCAACCACACCTGGATAACTTAGTATCTGCAGCAAAGTATTTAGTAGCAAACTAATATGATAGTAGTGGTAACGGTAACAAAAGTATCGGTAGCAAAAGTAATATTTTTGGTGTTTTGTAGTGATTGTAACAGTAGCAACGGGAAAGTAAATAAGCGAAGAACAATATATGAAAAGCTCGTAGGCATTGGATCGGTGATGGAGAATTATGCCGGATGCGGTTCATCATGTAACAGTCATAACATAGGGTGACACAGAACTAGCTCCAATTCATCAATGTAATGTAGGCATGATTCCGAATATAGTCATACGTGCTTATGGAAAAGAACTTGCGTGACATCTTTTGTCCTACCCTCCCGTGGCAGCGGGTCCTAATGAAAACTAAGGGATATTAAGGCCTCCTTTTAATAGAGTACCGGAACAAAGCATTAGCACATAGTGAATACATGAACTCCTCAAACTATGCTCATCACCGGGAGTGGTCTCGATTATTGTCACTTCGGGGTTGCCGGATCATAACACATAGTAGGTGACTATAGACTTGCAAGATAGGATCAAGAACTCACATATATTCATGAAAACATAATAGGTTCAGATCTGAAATCATGGCACTCGGGCCCTAGTGACAAGCATTAAGCATAGCAAAGTCACAACAACATTAATCTCAGAACATAGTGGATACTAGGGATCAAACCCTAACAAAACTAACTCGATTACATGATAAATCCTATCCAACCCATCACCGTCCAGCAAGCCTACGATGGAATTACTCGCGCACGGCGGTGAGCATCATGAAATTGGTGATGGAGGATGGTTGATGATGACGACGGCGACGAATCCCCCTCTCCAAAGCCCCAAACGGACTCCAGATCAGCCCTTCCGAGAGGTTTTAGGGCTTGGCGGCGGCTCCGTATCGTAAAACGCGATGAATCCTTCTCTCTTATTTTTTCTCCCCGAAAGTGAATATATGGAGTTGGAGTTGAGGTCGGTGGAGCGTCAGGGGGCCCATGAGGCAGGGGGCGCGTCCTCCACCCTCGTGGACAGGGTGTGGGCCCCCTGACGTGGATTTTTCTTCCAGTATTTTTCTTATTTTCCAAATAGATGTTTCGTGGAGTTTCAGGTCATTCCGAGAACTTTTGTTTCTGCACATAAATAACACCATGGAAAGTCTGCTGAAAATAGCATCAGTCCGGGTTAGTTCCATTCAAATCATGCAAGTTAGAGTCCAAAACAAGGGCAAAAGTGTTTGAAAAAGTAGATACGACGGAGACGTATCACCCTTCAACACACATCCTCTCATGGCGGAATAAAGCTGAGTCCGGCAAGCCCTCCAACATGCCCTCCGTAATGGTGGAAGGCTTCCATCGTCCCTCGTTGGCGTTACGCCAGCGACATCAGCTCGACAAGCCTTGATCGGTAGCGCCACCCTAAGCACATCTGCCTAACCTTCGTCTTTCATCGCCGCACGCCATTCGCGTGGGTGGTTGCTAAGTGGCTGTGAGCAGGGGAGAGAAGAGCCCGCGCGCTAAAGCTTCGTCCAAAAGCAATAACGGAGGGAGCACTAAGAAGATGATGGAGAGGGTGAAAGCGATGTGCCGTTGATTACCTTCGATCCGATTTTGGATGTAGATTATTTTATTTCTTTCTAGAGTGACCCTAGGTTATCAAACCCACGTAAAATGATTCCTTCGCAAGATGATTTTTTGCAAGAACTTGTTGCTAAAAGAGTTCCGATTTTCTGGACTAAATTACACAATATAAGAGAAAAGACAATAGTAAAGAAATAGACCAGGGCTAGAGGTTTTACAAGCAGCAACCCGATCAGGTACATGGAGATAGAGGAAACCGTAGCAGGAAAAATCATCTTCACTCTCCAAAACAAAACACAGTAAATAATCAGGGGATCAAACACGCAACACCAAAATAAAGCAACAAAACACCGGTTGCACCTTTTAACTTCCGCAGAGAAGGCAACATCTGAGAGGCGCACACTTTCATATCCAAACATCCAGACCAGCCCAACAATCTCCCATTATTCTTCCAATTACAGGTTGTACCTCCACCCGCTCTTGCCTAGTAACCTACCTTGCTCCTCAAGATGGACCTCGTCGAGGGCACTAAGGTAGTAGTAATAAGGATCATAGTAATAATCTGCATCCTCTTCTCGTCTCTTTTGTAGCTCCTGGAAATACTCACTCATAATCAATGAAGAGTAAACACTGATACGGAAGTCAGGCTGAAAGCTACCTAGACTACAGTTATCTTTATCATCGTTACACCTATGTGGGACATATATCTTTGTCTTGATCCCAGCACACTTGGCTTTGAGGGCATCATTCATGGTGATGTTACCACAACTGCGTATGTCAAGGTATTCCAAGTGTGGTCAGTTGTCAACGATGGCCATCAATCCTTCATTGGTTAGGGTGTCGTAATAAAGCGTCAGGGAACGCAATTCGTGCATCCTCCCGATTGCCAAGGCTTCACGGTTATTGTTGGGATCGTCACTGAAGTATGGATCATATCTTCTGCGGTGTTTTTCATGCCTGAAAAGCCTCAACCGTGGACATGCTTTGGCAACGAGCTCAAACACTCCAGTGTTGGCATCTACGCCGTGGCAGTTACTAAGTTCGAGCTTCTCGAGGAAAGGAAGCTTAGTTATAGCCGCAACGAATCCTTCACTGGTGACAGTAGGAAAGTAGCTGAGGTAAAGACTTCGTAGCAAGGGTGCCTTGCATGGATAGGGTTTGGACATCAGTAAGCATAGTCGATTCACTTCCAAAATGAAATGCAAGGTCACAGAGCATCAAGTCAGACAAAAATCAACATTTATGCAGGGATATACAACAACAAAGCATTTAGTCCCAAACAAGTTGCGGCAGGGAAGAGCTAAAACCCATAAGAATCTCGCAACCAACTCTATGATATCCATGTGCCAGAACTATGAGTTGGTGATTCTTATGGGATTCTTGCGGGTGTCGTATCCCTCTTGGGGGCGTCGTTGTGGTTCCTCTCCCCGCACCAGGGCTCCAGATGAAAACCTTGACCATATCTTCGGTCTCGAAGGGGGTGGCACATGGCTCGTCACCCTCTGGGGGGCATCATCGTGGAGCTCAGGTATACCCTTTGGCCGCGTCTCATCGCATCGACGGGCGAGCTCGGATCCTAACTCAAGGCTCCTTTGGATCTAGCATGGTGGGAGGTCCCGACAGCTTCCTATGTTTTACACGTGATGTCGTAGTCATCACTCTCGACCCTCGTTGTTTGTAGGAAGGATCGGCAATCCACAGACCGAAGCGAGAGGGCAAGTGGCTATCTCTCGCGACAACCTTTTTTTTTTGAACATCTCATCACCCCTTTATTAAGAGTAGTGATCAAAGTAGCATCCATTACAAGGATAGGGGTGATGGCACTAGGAGGCTTATCAAACCAGGTACGAGGTGTAGAAAATTTAGCAATTCTAGCTAATTCATGAGCTACGCTATTCCCTTCTCTATGACAGTGCTAAAAAGGAACATGAGCCCGAGCCATATGATAACAATCATCAATAATGGCAGCCCATGACAACTTGGTGTGTGCATTGCATCGGCATTCGACGGTTTCTCATGGAGGCGCGGTTTCTCTTCTTGTCCGTAGCCTTGGGTGCTTGTTGGTGGGGTGTGGGTACCCTAATAATCTTGTTTTATCTTTGACCTGCTTTGTAAGAGGTTTTCCTTATCACCTTATATCGGTTTGGCTGTGTTGCTTTATATATAAAGCGGGGCGAAAGCCCTTTTTAGTATAAACTATATATCAACATCTATGATATCTAATTAGTTTCACTAGATTTTTTTGATGTTGTAATATTTAGCACATTTTTCTATAAAATTGATCAAACCTAAAGAAGTTCGATTTAGGATAAATCTAGAATTTCAATTAATTTAAAACAGAGGGAGTAGTATGTATTAGAAATTAGTCAGCGACTATGTGACAAAAAAATATATCGATTGGTGACACACAGTAAGTCAATGATAGATTGGCAGACGTAAAACTACTAGGATTATACTATAATGTTCTATGTTCACATTTAAGTAAATTTGACAACTGGTGGGTAATCCACTTGCATATTCACATTTGCTCTAATATCCCACAATTGTATTTTTATTTGTAAAATAAATTTTGATATTTTTCACTTCCATTTTCATTTTAGTTTGGATGTGTATCTTGACTTGCCCTACATATGTTTTCTCAAATATCACATGTTTGAATTATGCACTACCACTTTCCACCCTTAACTGCAAGGGTGGTCATAAGAATCGAAAAGAGGTTGCTGACATGAGATAGATGCATCTTACCCTCTATAACTCTCGAAAGAATTATATTTACATGACGAGGAAAAATGGTCTATAGATTTCTCTCTTATATAACATATCCACTGAGCTTCCATAAGGTTGTGTTTGGCAGCTCAATTTTTTGGAGTATTTAGAGAATAACGTGGGTTTTCTAGAAACAACGGGTTTAGAAACTTTTTAGGTGTATATATAACACCGACAAGAACCATAATTTAATAAACCACGGTATCCCTAATACCATGCTTTTTGTTGTATTTGTAGAAGAGGTATATATGTACCTCTTTTTCCTAAACTGAAGTGAGAAAACTTTTAGTTTTTAGAAACTAAAGTATTAATTGCCCATTAATTGGAATACTAATATTACGCTTTTGAATAAACTGTGTTGCCAACCTAGGATAAGTAGTGACGAGATCAAGGAATAGATCAAATGATCTCAAATACCGTGAAAGAAAAACATTACATAATTGAAATTTCATGGCATTCGGAATCCTAGAGGAAAGGAATATATTTCAACTTGCAAATGTGGCTCTTCGAAAAAAGAGTGCATACACAACACTTTTTTAAAATTTGATAGCTCCATTTCTTTGAATTAAAGGGCATCCAAATAAAAAAACATAAATGGAAATCATAAATCCTTCAATCTAGGAAGGCCAACGGCAATAAATTTTGCATTGCAAGATTTAAGATAAGAGAACCATTGCTAAACATCTCCTCCTTCCATGCAAGCAGTAAGGTTAGCACAAGTTAAAATTTCCTTTGGCAACTTATGGGAGGGAGACTACCGTCTGGTGATCAAGTGTTGAAACGTCATGGACCTGGAGATGGGCAATGCCTTCTCTGCGAGGTGGCAGAGGACATGAACCACATTTTTTTCTTCGGTGTCTATGCCAGTTTCTTTGGAATTGCGTCCGCGAAGTCTAGGGCAACGGGTGATGTCCCGCTAACTTCCCTGACGCATATATAAATATCGTTGCTTGTATTGGCCAGGACCAGTGGTTGATGTGGACAACCTTTGTAAACCCGGCTTAGGACTCTTTGGGGCATTCGAAATAAGCTTGTAATTGAGCATGTTCACCTCGCTCGGGCCACTGACCCTATATAGGCCCCTAAGCAAAAGGCGTAACTAGCCGGCCATCGACGTGCTTACAAGGAACTTCAAGGCACTGGCTTCTCGGCTACCTATAGCTACCTGTTCTCCTTAAGTCGTTTTGCTTTTAGTGGGCTTGTTGTGCTGCTGCCCTCACGGTGAACTTGTTGTTTTTTATTTTCTATGAATCTATGTTGTGTGTTTTATTCGTACTTTGAACTATGTATCATCGCTATGTTTTTTGGCAATTTAGATTTTGAAACACCAGCCTAATTAAAGTTCAGACCAACCTCTTAAGGATGAATTGTAACAATCAGATCATTTTGGGAGATATAAAATTTAGAGATCTCACTGATCGGCAAGGAAGGAGAGGAAGTCGTCGTCGCCGAAGTAGTCTCCGGAGAACGCCTCGCACCGGCCGGAGCTGCGTCGCGCGGCCTCCCGGGCAAAGACGTCCAGACGGAGGTCCCGGGAGCAGCCACCCATGTGGATGCGGCGCCACAGCTCGGGCTCGTCGCGCGTGGCGCCGCGCCATAAGCGGCAGACCCGCCCCACGCGGCCGAGGAGTTCGACGGGGTCTAGGCAGCGGAAGATTTTTAATGTCACGTCCAGCGGCAGCTCCGTCCAGTCCCGCTCCTCCTCCACCGGCGGCGGAGGCGGGTAGCGGTAGTAATTGAACACGTGGATGTTGTACGTTCGTCCTTTCAGGCGTCGTCGTTGCCGCCGGCGTGGAGGGGGAGGAGCCACCGCTCGCGATGGTGGCGGAGGCGGCGGCATCGCGAGGTGGATCTCGATCGATCACGTACGTAGGGTTTTGCGATCGAAGTTGACAACGACTCGAGCGAGTCGATCGAGCCGGAGGTGGGACGAGTGGCGACTGGTACAATAGGTCGGTCGGTAGCTTGGCCCGATTGGTTTTGGTTTTAGCTTTAAAAAAAAAAATTGATTGGTCTTAGCTTGCAGATAAGGCAATTGTTTGAACTACTAGCTTTCTTTTAAACTGGTGGGTAACTAGTAGACCGCCCGTGCGTTGCCACGGGCTCTTGAAATAGTTTGCAAAAGTTACATGTTAACTTTCTAAGGTCTCGCCCCGCCGTAGATTCAAACCCCCGCCACTGATTCCACCCCGCCTAGGCCGCCGCCTGCCGCCGCGCTGCCCCATCGCGTTCGCCTCCGCTCCGGCCGCCCCGACCCCGCCCGCCTCCTCTCCGGCTGCCTCCGCCTCCGGTCCATCCTCCGCCCGGCCCCGCTCCGTCTGCCTCCTCTCCGGCCCTGCTCCGTCCGCCTCCTCTCCGGTCCGTCCGCCGCCCCGCTCCGTCCGCTTCCGCCCCGCGCCGCATGCCGCCGCCCCGCTCCGTCCGCCTCCGCCCCGCGCCGCACGTCGCCGCCCCGCTCCCCGATGGCGCCGAAGAAGACGACGAAGGGAAAGTCCGGTTTCTTCGGCATGAGGGCGAAGCCCTCCGGGAACTTCGGACTGGAGTTCTCCGACGCCGGACAGCGTTGGTGGCTCGGCACGTATCCCACTGCCGATGAGGCCGCTCGTGCCTACGACGTGGCGGTGTGGCGTGCCAGACAGCCGAAGACGGACCTAAACTTCCCGGAGGTCGAGTCCCAGGCGGTGGCGGAGTGGCTCGTGCCGCAGGGCATCCGGATGGAGGAGATGCCGGGTAAGAAGGCGAAGAAGAGACCGGCGGTTGTTGTCGCTCCCGGCGAGAGCGACGAGGCGGCGATGGCTTGGTTTGCGCGATTTGCAATTTGTTGCAAAGCCATCTCTAATGAAATGCTATTTGCTACATTTTTAAATAAGAAAATTATTCCGATCAGCCAGCCATAACTCAACAGACCAATCTCTAATGAAATGCTATTTGCTACACTGTTTAAATAGAAAAATTATTCCGATCAGCCAGCCATAACTCAACAGACCAATCCAAACCCACATTTTCTAAAGTAAAGAAATTATTTCCCTTGATAGATCAAGATGCTAAAGTGTCGTTTGCCCGACTGCTATGTTCCTACACACGCAGAGCAAATTATTTTTCAAATCAAGGAATTAAGAAAAGGAAGAATATCATGATGTTCGTGGCACTTGCCAGGTCTGCCATGCTACCATGGCATCGTCTTTTTAGTCTCTACCCACATGCCGAGTTGAGAAATAATCTTCAGATATACCCACTGCTAACACACTCACGTACATAATGGCCCTTGGCTGATTGATTTGGTTGGCTATTAACACAAGCACACAACACACAAAATCAGTCAATGGCCACACGTATGCATTGTTTACTTTATCCCAATTGTGATGCAATCGTGACACCTACTCGCCCCGTCCGCTCGCCCGTCACGGTAATTGCCTACTTGCCGCTGGTGCCAACTGCTCGGCCTCGCCACCGCCGCTCACCACTCAGTCTCCACCGGCTGCCCATTGCCTCTTGCGCCACCCGTGCGCTCGCTCGGCCCAATGTTGTTGATTGGAATGCGGGACTGAAGGTAACCCATGGACAGGTTTTAGTTCTGCTTGGCATCAATCTTTGGTACTTGTCAATCCATCTAACGCACAAAAAAATCGACTCTCAGACAGAAAAGTGATCTAACTCTATTGATGAGCACAACAGTACATACCATCCCATCATGAGGTTGCCATCTCTCACACTTGATGATTACATCTTGTTATTTCTAACATGTACACCATCGGGCGATTGCTTTATTAGAAATATATTTACACAATATGATCAGAGCAACATCAAGGAGTCGGATGCTGGTGCACAGATTCTCCTCAAATTCCACATGCAACCCTTGTAGAGAAGAACGACATATTTTTCTTAGGTGATTTTTGACCGAGCTCCTACAGAAAAATTCAAAGAAATCATGAGGAGCATGGAGCCAAGCAAACTAATCAGAGTAAATCATGAGAGGAGAAGCCTCTCAACCTACTACAGGGAATCGAGTCAACATTAATTCGTGTAAGAATTAAACCGTAATGTAGATCAACAACCCAGTAGTTGATAAAATAACCCTGACACAACCCATTAATACAATATATGGTCACAGGAAGTAGATTTAGATTGTGCAGATATCATGATCTACGAACCGTATCTATGAATATTGATTGCAAAGTCACAA
The DNA here is from genome assembly GCF_018294505.1 of Triticum aestivum. Classification (NCBI taxonomy): domain Eukaryota; kingdom Viridiplantae; phylum Streptophyta; class Magnoliopsida; order Poales; family Poaceae; genus Triticum; species Triticum aestivum. The sequence continues at coordinate 444,464,758 of NC_057805.1, forward strand.
ACAGAACCTCCTCACATCACAAAACAAATGTTTCATCAACAGAAACTCTAGCGAATGCCAATTGGATTATATAAGTAAGATAGAGACATCGAAAAAAAGAAAAGATAATTCAAAGAGTATATATATTCTATTTTCTTACTTGACATCACAGAGAATGCAAGTCAAAGATATTGCGATACATCTTACCCTTCTATAAATTGACTGCAAGGCACAATCCCCAGCAAAATATACAGAATGAATTGCTCCTATGGTTCAAGTATTGCATAAATAGTTATATACAGACTATTCAACAGTGAGCATAAACATGGCATGTACTACCAAAATCCCTTTGCTATGGAGCTTAGTCTGCATGTCTATTCGTCTTTCTGTAAATCAGTTGTGGCCAAGATGTGCTGACAGCTCACCAGCCTCTCCCCGTTTACCAATAAAATCAAACAAGCTCAAAGCAAAAAAAAAAGAACATAGATATATCTACCTGATGTAATTGCTTGTAACTCCAGAGTGTTGGTAGAGTCGAGAAGAGAACACCCAGCCAATGTTACAGCAGATCGATCTGCAGTCTTTGTTAGGGACGGCACCATCATTAGAGGTCCCAATTGTAAATCAATCTGCAAGAGATGGAGATGCGACTGGAAGCTTACGGATTTGATGCATCAGAACAGCCATGGCCCATGGGCAGAGGAGAAGTGCCGGCAGCTGGGGATCTGACGTGTCACAGACAGCATGGGTAGAGGAGAGGCGGCGTCAGATCAAGCCTTGGGCATGGCAGGCGGAAGCACACTCACCCCTACTGCACCCTTCCTACTTCCCCGTCCTTCTTCTCCTACCTCTCCTCCTCCCTGGATCCTCCTCTGTCTCTCTTTTCTACAAGAAAAATCGAAGCCCCGCCATGACCTTGAGCTCCCCCTGCCAACCATAGAAATTAGATATTTCCTAATTGTTTGCATAACAAAAAACATACTGGCTGCAAGAGAATGAAAGACTAACCTATTGATGAGCACAACAGTACATACCATCCCATCATGATGTTGCCATCTCTCACACTTGATGATTACATCTTGTTATTTCTAACATGTACACCATCGGGCGATTGCTTTATTAGAAATATATTTACACAATATGATCAGAGCAACATCAAGGAGTCGGATGCTGGTGCACAGATTCTCCTCAAATTCCACAAGCTGTAATTGAAGAGAAAACTGAAAGAAAGCTATTAGTAATACCAATTTAACCAGACACACCACACCACTAATGACAAAATAAAAATTTAGAAGTTCCTAAAGAGGCCTTATATATAAGAAGTGCAAGATACTGATGAAACTACCAAAGCCACCAGATCTTAGTACAGATTAGTTAAGTAGACACTACTATTTAGTAAGGATGAACTATATTATGGATTTGATTGGAACAAGAAAATATCCTATAATAGCATATTATACAAAGGCACATAAAACAATAAAGAGAAGTAAAAGTGGTAGCGATGAACTTATAATAATAATAATAAATGGATAGCACATGACTCTTTTTATACGACTCATCAGCAGAAGCAGTGAGCCACAATGGAGTTTTCTTGGGCTCAGGCTTTCTGCACACTGCCATATAGACCAAGTCAAACATGGGTGGGCGGCCAAGAATGTTGGGTTATAGTTTTACAGATAAAGAGAGGAGAAATCACTTTGGCCTATGAGCACATCATAAGAGAAGGCAACATCACACACACAGAAGTACTTGTAACTGAATTTAAGGAGGGCACAATATGTTGACATAGGTGTGCCTACCAAAAAGAAATGTCTAAATGAAAAAAAAATCAAGTGTTTAGTACTCCCTCCGTTTTTATTTAGTTCGCGTATTAGCTTTGGTCAAAGTCAAGCTTTGTAAACTTTGACCAAATTTATAGACAAAAATATTGGCATATATAATAACAAATCAATATCACTAGATTCATTGTTGAATGTACTTCAACATCATATAGATTTGTAATGGTAAATATTTATAATCTTTTCTATAAACTTGGTCAAACTTTAGAAAGTTTGACTTCAGTCAACTCTAATATGCAGAGTAAATAAAAACGGAGGGAGTAATATAATACTACAATGATGGTGCAAACTAAAGTCTAAATCATCAATGGCAAATCCACGGCACACAAAAATTCTTCTCCATAATCGATTTGCTCTCTTCGTCCAAATGCCCAAACTCATCACAACATAGCAGAATAGCCTGAATGGAATAAACCATATCTGAACCATCATATGCAATACACGAACCATGTACTGAACTTAATTGATATATTGCTACTGAACATAGCAGATTAGTCTCTATGTGCATGTATTACTAATTTACAGCTGAGCAGCCACTCTAATGTAATGAACTTAAGAACTGTTTGTTCCTCTTAAGCAACCCTGCAGTTTTCATGAAAACTTTGGCTGTAGTGGTCCTAAAATCCACTTGGAGATTCTTTGCAGCTTCCTCTCCATGTTGCCGGACCAATCTGCAGATAAAAAAGGATAAGGTAAATAATTGTTGTTTTGTTTGCCAATAATCAAACAACTATGATATAGTAAGAAAAAAGTTAGTGGAGGTATAGGAAGGACAAGTAGTTCTACTACACACAGATGATTAGGGGTCAGAGGGAATTCAAGATAAACCAAGACAAACTTCAAAATTCAGTCCTACAGTTGAACATCAAATTCAAATCAAACGGGGAAGAATCAATGGGTCAGGGGTAAGGATGCAAGTGTGTGTGTGTGTGGGGGGGGGGGGGGGGCAGCCCACTAAGCCGCTGCGCCGTCCCGTGAAGAAAACCCGCAAAACGGCGCCGGGCCAACCACATCATGTCAAGCGGTCTCAAATAGTCCGACCACTTTGTCTAGCGGACGTCGCACAGTCTCGCGTATCCTACGAAAGGGAGAAAACTCTCCTGAGAATTCCTGTCCTTCTCGACGCGATAGAGGTGCACGACTGTATTGTATAACAGGTTCATCCCACACAGCGTGCACTCCTCAATTTGTGCCCCAGCGACAACACCAGGCATGCCACGGAGCTCATGATGACCCAGTTGGTCCGGCTGTGCGCATCAGCTGAGGGCGGGTGGTTGTGGTGGCGCACCCGGTGGCAAAGAGTGTGATGCGGCAATGAGTGTGCGGCGTGTCCACGGCGGGCGGCGAGGCGGCGCTGCCGCAGTAGGTGCTGGAGATTGTTCATGTGCGTGCAATAGGGAACCTGATCAGGACCTGAATAATACGGCAAAGGATACACTCTCGCCGGTGTGTGTGGTGCAAGTCAGCTTGTACCAATGCCTACCTGCTCTATATTTAGCCATCCGTCACAGTTGCATGGCGCATCTTGTGTAGGTTAGCTATAAGATGTACTCCGTAGGACGACGAACGCCCGCGTTAGCCAGTGCGGGCTGGTCGCTGCTCGCTCCGCTTGCATCCAGAGTCAGGGGTAGGGATTGAAGGGAGAAACCCGCTGGCAGAGCGCCACCATCAGGAGGACGCGCAATCGCCGGGTGCGCATCACCATCAGGAAAAACGAGCCTCTACTCAGACCGGCGAGGGCAGGGACCGCCACGTGCAACTACTGGGAGGATGAACGAATCAATGTGGCAGCCATCGGCGACCGGCTCGTGGGGCGAACCAAGGACGGCAGATCTATGTTGTGTGGGCTGCTACCAGCCTACCACTCGTTGGCGGCGGAGAAGATCTACAGGGGCGAGGGGAGCGGGCCATCAAGTGGGGGCGAATCGAGATCTGAAGGGAGGGGTACTCACCGACATGGCCAGAGTCGCGAGATCGCCAAGACGGGGGCTGCCGAGTTCGATTGGCCGGAGTCTCGGGCTTGGGCTTTGGCGATGCCTTGGCGCGCCTCGGACGGACCCAGCTCATTCGCGACCGGTGCCCGGACCCGTCTGGTTGGTGCTTGCGCACGACGACCCTGACGGGATGATGACCAGAAGCCGCCGCCGCCACCACCACTCGTCGTGCGTATGACTGTCTGCTGCTGCCGCCGCCGCCACCGCCACCGCTCCGACCTTGCAGGGCATGGAAACCCTTACGGGCAGGTGCCTGGGCGGACGAAAATAAACCAACGAGAGAGACGGTGGTGGGAGATGACGCGAAAAAAAACCGACGAAAATAAATCGGACGAAAATAAACCGGCCGAAAATAAACCTGGAAGCGAGACTACTAACTGCTCCATTAGGAGTAGAGATACTCGGCTTCGGTAGGCTCTCGAAAGGCGAAAATCCACATCTAAGCCCGGGCTCAGATGCTCCCGCTCAGAAAAAATTCAAAACGAAATACTAGAAAAATAAAAAAAATCAATTTTTTTTGCGTAGTAGATAATTTGATGCGTGAGGTCCGCTTCAAATTTCAACTCATTTGGATGTCTGAGCAGCTCTTGGCAAAAAAGACAAATCGAGTCAAAACAGTTCGTGAACAATGAACTTTTTTACAGACCCCGATTTTGTCTTTTTTTGTAGAGAGCTGCTCAAATGTCCAAACGGGTTGAAATTTGTAGCGAACCTCACGCATCAAATTAACTACCACACAATTTTTTTGGAATTTTTTGAAATTTTTCTAGTATTTGTTTTGATTTTTTTTCATCGGAGAGGGTGTAGCTGAGCCCGGGAGCCAAATTGGCCTTCTCCTCGAAAGGTCTGCACCATACGATGCGTCTCCCCGTGATCATTTGATCCACCTCCGCACGCAGCTCCAGCCTTTGCACATCTTCCTCGTGCAAAGCCCCAATGCCTCCACTGCGCTCCCCGTCCCTGAGCAGTGTGTGCCGTCTTCATTCACAGCAGCCCAACGACCTGAGCCAACATCGACGATCAATTAGCTACATCAGTCACCGATTTCCAAAAAAAAGCTACATCAGCCACCGGTTAACCGCTCCTCGGCCCCACCCCCATTCCACAACAGTTTCTGCCTCGCCGGAAAAATCTCACAGTTGCAGCGCCTCGTAGCATCCTCATCACTCGGCCTTACAACATTCGCCGTCTGCCATTGCAGCATCCACCCAACACCTTGGCGTGTCCGTCGCGACACTTGTAGCACAAGCGGTGGCCGGATGCAACATCGGGCGTCACCAGTCCAGCACCGGACGTTGTCGGTTCCAACTTTAAATGTCGTCGGACGCAGGATCTGGCGGTACGGATTCCAACATTGGACGTCATCGATGGTAGCATCCGCAACCGCCAATTCTAGTAGTGGAAGTTGTCGGTCGCTGCATCCACCACCGTCGGTCCCAACAGTTGATGTCATCTGTTGCGGCGGTTGATGCCACCGGTTGCAACATCCGGTGCCACCGATTGCAATAGCCCAACGTCCTTTGGTAGCCATCGAAGCAACGTCTTGCCGGTAGGCGGCGAGCGCGACATTGCCTCCTGGCGAATGCTTGCATCATCGACCAAAACTACCCCCACTTAAACCCGCACCAAAAGGAGCGTAGACGCGCCCCTGACGGGATGATGATGAGGTAGCCGATAAGAGGTGCTCACAGTGTTGTGCGGGCAGGGGAGGGAGCTGCTTGCAGCGTGATAGCCAGTAGGTGGAGAGAGGAGAGTAGGAGTGGTGCTCGAGAGAAGCGTATCAATGGCGGCATAGCGTTCGCTGCAGACAAGAAAGATGAAGAGCCCAAAGAAGAATGAGTGGAGGAGCGCATGCGTGAGGATAAAGGAAAGAATGATAAATCTAGGGAATGGACGATGGGCTGGGCCTACGTAGAGGATTGGTGGCCCTTAGGGCTAGGTTTTTGGCCAACACATTTTCCATCAGCCTGCGAGGAGCATCACGGGGAGGAGGGATACCTCGTTCTTGCTGCGCACCTTGAGCCGCAACTCTAGAACTCGCATTGGATGAGCTCAGTTCACGCATTTCTGACACGACATGAGGAGGGGGGATAGAGGTGATGGGTCACGGACGAAAGAGGGTTCCTGTAGGGCCGGAAGACTGTTCAAGCAACAACACATGGGCAGAGGCCGGCCGACATCGAGCTATGTGTGACACCGGCCATGGCGACATGAAGCAGAGCACAGGGACAAGCCAATGCATCACAAAGGAAGTTACGCTACGAGGGCGGCGTCAACACTGATGGACGTCGGAAGGTGTCTATTGTGGAGTGATTGTGCAATTTTGAGGCGGTAGAAGGAGTATCTTTTAAATAAGGCACACCCTAAAAGCATAGTTTTAAACACCGGACCGGCAATCAAACCGGTGAGATTATCGATTTAGGTCTTTACCAGTCGGATCTCCGGTTCAATAGCGACAAAAAACCAAAATATTCAAGTTATTTTTTCTACGAAATGGACCTCTGATCAAATGGACATACTTAATATTGGCTGTAATCCGTTATTAAATCACAAATTGTACCTAGCCCAGTTGGTATTGGCTTTTGGGCTTACATAGGTTTGATTCCTACTTAACCCATTTATACACGATTTTCTCGATATTTTGTTGGTTTTTCTATTAAAAGATTGACACACATTAAAAAACCGAACGAGTCCTTAATTCTAACTTTCCTGATTGAACCATCGTTTGATCCTGTTTTAAAAACTATATATGCCTAAAAGTAAGAGTCAGCTAAAGAATATACTAGAGCGATAATTTCTATTAATTCTTTTTTAACACAACACAAACGCAACGCTCATACATACATATGTGCACTCATTCCTATAAACACGTGCACGCACTCTATCCTATGAGCACCTTCGAGAGATTGAGCCGGCACATCATCTGAGATTGACGAAGTCGTCATAAACGCTTTTGTAGTTGAGAATGTCTTCTTTCACCGAACGCACATCACCGAAAGGTCTAAAATAAATCAAAAAATATGCGACCACTGGTGAGTCTAAGATTTAAATTCTAGTGGGCTGAAAATATCAATGTGCTTTTAACCATCCATTCATATATGCATTCATTCGATTTTTAGGTCAAACGGTCGTTACATGGAACATGCATGAACCTGTTTTGGACGCAGTACCGTGCTTTTCCAAACGGGAGCGTAAAGCATTTTTTAAAACTCGTAAAGCAAATATTTGGGAGGGTTGACATACTTATCTCAAATCTCAAGCAGAAACTGCAGCGGGTTCATCATCGATGGCTGTCGCCGCCGCTCGTCGCCGCCTGTGGCGCGGGATGCGAACTGCAGCCGCCGCCACCACCGCGTCAGGCGAGGAGCTGTACGCGTCCCTGCTCTCGCGCCTGGTGGCGGAGCCGGAGTGCCGCGTGAAGGCCACCATGGAGGAGGCGACCTCCTCGGTCCCGCACCGCGACGGCGCCTTCTGGGAGCCCCTTGCTGCGGCCCTCGTCCGCGCGTCCTACCCAGCCAAGGCGCACCTCGTGAGCTCCTCATACCCTGTATTTCCAGTTCCAACCCATTTGTGATTTCTTCATAGTTCTGTTTAGTAGCATTCGAGATCCCGAAAGCTCTCACAAGAACAACAGCAGAAATCATAAGGAAATAGGATTTCAAGCACGATTTCCGGATTCGTGTTGATAAGTTGGGAGAAATTCCCCAGATTCGGAAACAGATTAACTAGGTTTCCTTACACCGGAGAAATAGCAAACCAAAGTCACCAGGCGATATTTCAACTCTTTCCCACCCCGTGTTTTATAGCTGACAGGTTTACTGAGGTAACAATCCTAACTGAAAGATAAAAGTAACTAAATGCGGGTAATTAACAGCCAACACAACTACTCGGTAATATGGTGACTCCAGCACCGTGGATTTTAACTCGTCTGGTTAACCTGTCGAAGTGGTATGCTCTTGTTTCTTCAGAACAGAGAGTTCAGGCGAAGAGGGGGAATTCAAAGATGCAGGCTGACATCTTTGTTCATAGTTTTATTTAGTAGAAGCGGTAGAGAAACCCCCCTGCCCCCTTCTCCCTCGTGTTAGAATCAGATGCGATGCATGTGGTGGCCTGAGGTATAGCAGATATAGCTTAGTCTATAGCCAATATGATCAGTGAGTTTTGTGTGGTAGTTTTTCGGATTCATGAGATTTCTTCTTTGTATTTGTAATGACAGATCTTTATTAGGTGAACTAATATGAGACTAACATTGGATCAGGTCTTGGAATGGAAGCTAGAGAGGCTACTAAAGGAAGGGGTTAATAGTTATAATTGTGAACCCTACTCGACAATAATCCGTTTCTGTGGAGAGACAAGGAATGCAGCTCTTGGAATGAGAGTCTTTGAGTGTGCAGAGGCACAGGGAATTCAACTGAACACTGACATTTTCAATGCCCTTATTAACACTTTCTTGTCGGTCGGAGATCTCCTTGCTGCAGTGACCTTATACGAGACCATGGAAGGAATAGAGGACTACAAACCTGACCGTGCTACATACGATGCATTCATATCTGCATTTTCCTGGCTCCGAAGTGGCGATGCTATGATGAGCTGGTACTTGGCTGCAAAGAATGCAGGGTTTGTTCCGGGTATTCAAGCTTTCGAATCTTTGATAGTGGGATTTGTTATGTTGAACAAGCTAGATGATGCTGAGTTAGTCTTCAAAGAAATGGTTTCATTTGAAATGAAGCCAACCTGTACTATTTTGGAGGCCAAGCTTGAGGTGCTTTCTAGAACAGAAGAGGGTAATAGGGTCAAAAGTTTCATAAAACTTGTCAGTGATGGCGACTGGGAGTTGAATAAAGCTTTGGTTGACAGACTAACAAGACTATGCCTGGATGGAGGTGAAGTTGATATAATGGAGCAGCTGCTCGCCCTAATACAAAAAGAAGCACACTTTAGTTCTGCAACTCAACTGCATTGTGGAATTATCAGGTTCTATGCTAGTGCAGATCTCTTGTCAGATATGGAACATGCAATAGACCGGATGTTGGATGATGGCATGATGTTTCTGTGCCCAGAGGATGTTGAGGCTGTTATCTGTTCATATTTTCGTCACAAGGCCTTTGATAGGTTGGAGATGTTTTTAAACCGCATCCGAAGTTTGTACATGCTCACCCGCTCTAGCTACGATATATTAGTTGCTGGATTTCAGAGGTTTGACTTGCATCAAAGACTTGAGGCAACCATAAAAGATATGAGGGAAGCTGGATTTGCATGATGTTCCAAAAAAGTATGTACACTGGCTTCCTTTGTTTGGTATTTCCAGAAGTTATAAATTAAGTGCATTGAACTATCAACATCAGATCTTGGTGCCACTTTTCCTAGCTCTAATTAGGTTTAGGAACGATCTCTCGACAGGCACAGTATCATGTTGATTATTTATCTATTTAACCAAGATGTCACAAAGCTGTAGTGTATAGGATATGTGGCGGTTTGTGTAGTGGGGATGGGTTTTAACCTCACTCTGCAGACCAGTGAGAGGTTTTTTGCTTCCTAACATGCCATTTAGGTACGTAGTTGTTGTATCTTACAGGCACAGTATCATGTTTTTTGCTGTGAGGTGTTATGTCATGTTGTTAGGCTCGAAGTTCTTAAAGCTAGCCCTCCTGATTGTAAAAGATATTCTGATATATAGTATGATTTATTTATTTTTACTGAAAAGGGGATAACCCCGGCCTCTGCATCATATAGTATGGTTTAATAGCCCTTGTCTGAAGTATTTTTCATAAATACACTTCCATTTTTTTTTCATGTAGTATAACAGACTTAGGAGTACTTAAGAAAAAGGGTCTCCCCCCGCTTTAGATTATAAAACAACGACCAACCGATACAACGAGCTTGCTGGAGCCGCAGCACAAACGAGCCCAAAAGAAAAAGGAGAGAAAGAAAAAAGAAACAAATGTCGACGCCGGCAGCTCAACTAAGCGAAGATGGCCGACACCCGCTGCACCCTCCGGAGAAGTACCACCACCCGCCAAGCACTCCGAAGCCTCACGTACCAAGCAACACCTTCATGAAGGAATGCGACGACGATGCCGCTGCTGCCCGGACAAGTCTAGGGTTTCCCCTGGTACATGGATGGCAGTGGGGAAGGGGTATCACCGACGCCCCTCAGGAGGGTCCGGCAACGCCCATGGGCGCAGCCGCCCCGGTGGCGAACGAGTTGCCAGAGATATCTCTCGCCCCGAAACCACCACCGCCACCCAAGACAATCGGAAGCGCGCCGCCCAACATGCCGCCCACCAGCCTGTGCCACCACGGACACCGCACCATCTTCACCATCTCACTGAGGCCACCAACACGAGACCTGGAGGTAGGACGAGGAGACACCGGACTCGATGATAACCGCAACGCAGCCGACAGGAGGGAACCACCTCCACCGCCGCGCGGAGGCGGCCGGACATAGCAACAGGGACCTGGCAGGCCGCCACCGGCCTGGCCGGACCCCAACGGGTCCGGATAGTCCCTGCAGCCACGCCGGCCGCCGGAGCCATCACCACCGTAGCCACGGCCGCCAAGCCTCACCTCCAGGGAGCAGCGCCGTCGCGCGCCGACCCACAGGCCCACCCCAGCCCAGATGGGACCCGAAAGGGCCCAGATCTGGGCCGAGCGGGCGCCGCCGGCCAGCCGCCCACCGCGTCGCCCCGCAGCCAACGACCACGCCGCCGCATCGAGAGCACCCGAGGCCCGCAGAGCTCCGCCGCTGGGCCCCACCGCCGCCGGGCAGGAGGGAGCCCCGACTCCCCCTCCAGGCGCGCGGGGAAGGAACATCCGCCGCCGGAGGCCGCTGCCGGCGGCGGCGAAGGGTAGAAGGAGAGGAGGGGGGTCGAGGCTGGTAATTAGTGGATTAAGACGTACGAAATAGGTTGCTATATAGCCAGGCCCCAGTATATAAGCCACGTTGTTGCTTTGTTTGTGTGGTATCATGCCGAAGGAAGGGATACTAGATAATATCCGATCTTTAGTTCTGCTAACTTGTTTTAATTCTTCTAGGGTCTAATTCGTGGGTACCTTCAGTATTAAGTAGTCACTTCCAATGGAACCCATCCCTCTAGAGAGCTAAGAAAAGAGGATCATGATCACAGAACTGTTGTTGATATTAACTTAACACAGATGACACATATACAATAGCAATATGCCAATGTATGAGGGTGGTCCATCTGATCTTGATAGGGTTCGAGGGTTCGTCTACTATCCAATTATCCATGATGCTACTGACGATTTTCCGAACTTTTTTTTTCTAGAATACGCATGAGTGTGCGTACTATGCATTAAGAGGGGGGGGGGAGTGGGTAAGAGTATCCAGGTCCACATGCAAGGTTTAGGTTACAATTTCACCCGAACACCATCACACGTCCACCTCAACAACGCAAGACTAAGTACTCATTAGCTACCCACCTAGACAAGCCCCCCCTAGTGCGTCATAATCCCCTGCGAGGCGGCCAGCCCGTAGCCAAGCACGCCCTTCCGCTTCTACTTGGGTCATGATATGTCTCAGGGATGGCGTTGCACCATCAAAGACAATCGCATTGCGATGCTTCCACAACTCCCACATGACCAGCATTGTGATGGCATGGGTCTCTTTACGCTGGCGGCGGTCACCAGTCAAGACATACTCGTAGGATGTGTCCTTGCAAGAACGGTGTGGTCAACCATGTGGACGGCGCTTGGCAAGCCAGAGTGGAAGCCCTCCCTTTTTGTTATCTTATTATTGTTTTTTTCTCCTACAAATTGCTTCGGTTAAGATATTTGGCGCTCTTTATCCGTCAAATAGTTTTCCTTTTCTGCAACTTGATCTGAATTTTTGCTAAGAGCTACTGCCTCCATTTATTTATACACAACCATCTCATAGGGTCTAACTTTGATCATCGATTTGATCAAGAAAATATATGTTATATGCCACAATAAGTATACCATTAGAGTCGTATTTGAAAGAAGTTTCCAATGGAGGGCCTTGTATACTTGTACTCCCTCCGTCCCAAAATAAGTGTAGTACAAAGTTGAGTCACTTATTTTGGGACGGAGGGAGTAATAGATGAATGGAGAGAATCTATCCATATAACATTAGTTATATCCTTAAATCTTAATCCTTTCCATGGAACCTGCGTATTTTGCAGCAGGATAGGACTAATCGCAATCCAGCATGCATCAACTACCAGTATGGTGCATAATTTGGTGAAAAACAAAAAGGATAAAATGCACTGCAAATTTGTGAGGAAAAATAACATAGAATTAATATATATGCAACTCCAGACTTGAGCGCAATAATGGTTGCTTGTGCAATTATTTTGTATGTAGATGGTTAATATCAAAGAAAACAAAAATGGACCCCATTTGGATGAGAAGATAAATAATTTGATGCATCTGTTTGAATTTAAAGATTCAGGCAAATAATTCTGGCATTCTTGACCTCTCATAATCTAAGACATCAAGCTCTAGGTGAGATAGACATTCAGATATTTAATAGCTCTGGTAGTTATAGAATACGTACAAGCCAATAACTGACTTCAACTCGGTTAGTTACAGAGGTAAATGGCGTGTAGAAATCGAATAACACTCGAGCAAACAAATGATTCCTAGATAGAATCATAGAAGTATGGGTTCTCAAGTATACTTTAGGTTTGGCATAATTGGGTCCTTGACACCGCATCTGTTAAATCATCACATAATCTATCACACTGCTCAGGGCGGTAACGCGTCCTAGGTGAGCCACCTCCTTGACGCCTAAGTGTTGACTAAGCGAGGTGGGCAAAATTGTAAGGCGCTGCCAAGGCGCCTTGTCACCCAAGCATCCAAGATGGGACACCTTAATAACAATTGTCGTTTGCTGATGGATAAGATGCTCATTGCACAACACGTTGACTGAATTATCAAATCGTCATTTTTAGGAGGGAAAAAGGGGTGTGAAATGTCTTACTTCCCCTCAAAAAGAGATGAGGGAACAGCTAGAAGAGAGAAGAGAAGTGGGACAGACAACAGGCAGGTTGGCTCAGTTAGTCAGATGTGGCAACAATTCCAACCAAGTGCAGTGTCCAGAACCAAATTTTCCTTTCAGATTTGTGTGGTCCCAAAAGAATACCAGTGCCTTTATGAAGTTGTAGGTTGATTTGCATTGCTACAGTGTAAATCATGTTCCTTTGCTTTTATCAAACCATGCTTCAATGTAAAGATGCAGGTATGATGCCATTTACTGACTTGGGAACATGGTGATCAAGTGGTTCTCTTGGATATATCATGATCATGATCATGACGTGTTTTTTTAGTAAAAGGATTGCCCCCGATTTCCGTAAGAGAAACCAAGTTTTTACATCCAATCACATCAATTCAACTACCTCACGCAGCAAAAGGATAGACAACCAGGTGGGAGGAGGGGAAGGAGAAAAGGGAACATTCCATGTAACATTACATGACAGAAAAACCAAGGACAACAACAGCAGGAAGAGAAAGCTACAGGTTTTAGCACAATCTTGGAATCCAGGGCGTGCAACCTCTCCCAGCATTGAAGATTTCAGCAGTGATGTGTTCCAGCATTTTCGCGCAGCGGAGCAGTGCTATGGTCTTGCGTCCTCCCTCCCCTACAAAATACTCCAATGTTCAATCCGGCGGCAAATCCGAAAAACAACAGCACCCAGGTTGCTAGCCATTGGGGCTGGAAGCAAGCTAAGTTTCTGACTCTCCATATTGCCCAAAGAGCACCAGCTGCAGGTTTTTAAGTGCTGATCACTGCCTTGCATTCCTAACATACATGGCCAAAGGGTAAAGATGATTGATACTTTCGTCGCATCCATAAACAAGACAGGTGGGTCTTAACACACCAGGGGAAAGTTTTGATTCTAAGGGAGATCTTAACACACCGCATGAATCTATAAGAGCATCTACAACCATAGTTGCCTAATACGAGTTCCTATACGCCCGCGGACTTGCCTAATATAAGTCCCTATATGCCCGCGGACGCGTCCGGATGACACGCCCGCTGGCAGTGACCAGACAGTCCCATTTCTCGTTGTCCACATCAACATTCATTGAGATAAAACTACACAGTTCATCGGACAGACATAAATCGGACCCAAAACACATTGTTCACCGGATTAAACTACAAACAAAATAAACATAAACGATGTGGAGAGGGCGCTATCACCACTTCTTGACTGGGCCCTTGCCCTTGTGGCACCTTCGCGGCGGTCCATCTACTCCGTGTACGCATCCGTGGCAGGAGGATCGTCGTCGTCTTTGTCTATGTTGGTGGTGCCGCTCTTCGATGCCAAGGAGAAGTAGCCGGACAGGCGGTGGATGGCGCAGGCCTGCTCGCTCGCGTGACGAGCCGCCTTGGCGGTGGAGAACTCCTTCCTCGCGAGGTGCTCAGATGCTTCGAGCCCGAGCAGGAGCGCCGTCGTGTTTTTGCGCTGTAGGGACTTGGTGTCCAACTCCGCCGTGGTCAGCGATCGGCGCATGACCTCGCGGAGGAGCGCCTCCTCCGAGTCGAGGGGGACGGAGTGGGAGTGCTGGTGGGAAGAGGCGCGTTCCGTCGAAACCGCTGCCCGCCGCCGCTCGCACCGGGCCGCCTTGGCCTCCGTCTCCGGCATGCGCACCCGCAGGGGAGCCACGGGCACGAGCACCGAACGCTGCCCGAGCGGTGCTAGCGCCGGAGGGGAAGGGGAGACGTTCGCCCTGCTCTGGATTTGGAGCGGCGCAGAGCGGGACGAGCGAGCGCGGGCCACATTGTGGTGGCGGGGCTCGGAGGAGCTGGCAGCGGACGCCACGGAACTCGAGCTCCCACCGGTGTCCGACCACGAGTGCTGGATGGCGATGCGGAACCGCGAGGTCCTCGTGCGATGCATCGCTGGCGGAGCCGGCGTCCTCCTCGCTGCTGGAGTCATGGCCGGACTTGGCCATGGCGGAGGGGCGGATGGATTGGGAGAGAGGAAGTGGAGAAGACGAGAGGGGAGCGGAGAAGTCGAGAGGACTGAGAGTGACTAGGGTTCGTCCGAGCGAATGAGTTTTTTGTGAGGATGGCGGTGGGGCAGTGTGGGCTAGACCGGACCGGTCTGACGTGGCGGCGGTGCAAAGCGCGTCTAATGCCTTCATATATCCGCCCCAGATATAGATAAAATATGGGGGCTGCCGGTAGTCTTGGGCCGGATTCAAGTGGGGTATGGGGGTGATCTTGGCACTCTCTTCACACTCTGCATCGCCAAATAGAAGAACTGACATTGAACTCCCCTGGAGGAGAGAGTGTCCAGATCAGTTTATCCTCCTCTCACCACATGCAAAATTAACACACACAACGTTCAGGTTATTCCATTGTTCCAACGTTCACCTACTTGAGCTCTTCTCATCTCATGCACCGCGACATCAAGAGTAGTGGGTTCTCTATTCTTCGCATTCCCCACTTGAATTCTACAACAACTCCAGAAAAAGTTTTAGGCCAACTTCAACGTGCGGACTCAAATTGACATGGATTTCTTCCACCTTTTGTCCGCTTGGGTCACCAGTAGGGGTGGCATCCGCCCCTTGTCCGTGCATTTCTGGGTAGTGCGCCCAATTGGTCGACCTATTTGGTCCGCCCGTCCGTTTTTAGTCGAATTTTCCATGACCAAATATAACATGTGAATGGAACATTATAAATTATTAAACAAATAAAAGTGACATAGTTTATACAACTAATAAAGAAACATCACATAGTTTACAACCAAATGAATTTAAAATTGTACCAAAGACATTGGAAGAAAAAGAGTACATACAACTATTGGTTCTAAGGATGGCAATTTTACCCATGGGTATGGGTACCCGCGGATACCGTACCCGCATGGGTAGGGTATGGGCACAATTTTATACCCATGGATAGTACCCATACCCTACCTGTTAAGTCATGGGTAGGGTATGGGTATAGCCTTTTACCCATGGATATACCCATACCCTACCCATTTATACTAACATGTGAGTTTTACCCGTGATTCACAAGTGTACCTATGTTAAAATTGTGTCGTGAGCTTATGAATCTATGTTAAAGTTGTCACCAATTGTCAATTTGAATTGAGATAATTATCATGTACTCATCTAACAGTTATTGAGTTGAGATCAATTTTTTTTGTCAAATGTGTTATCGATGAATGTAAAATTGCGAATAACTTGTGTATTATTTGATCTACCCATTGGGTACCCAATGGGTATGGCTACCCATCGGGTATGGGTATGGGTAAAGGTTCATACCCATGGGTACGGGTATGGGTAGAATTTTGTACCCATTGATTACACGGGTATGGGTATGGTATTGCTCTACCCGCCCCATACCCTATCCATTGCCATCCTTAATTGGTTCCCTATGGAGTCTACATATGCTCAACCAAATTATTTTGAAGTTGAATCTGAGTTGTCTAATTACACATTTCTTGATGAAATTGAATGAACTGTGCATATGTTGCCGTTCCAGTCTCAGGCTCAACATTTTCACCCTGAAAATCCCACCCTTGGTCATAGAGGCTCTCATCACGCTCGCCCTCTATGATCATGTTGTGCATGATCACACAATCAGTCATCAACTCCCACATAATCTGAGTGCTCCATGTTCTAGCAGGGTGTCGAACACTAGCCCATCGAGATTTGAGCACACCAAAAACACGCCCCACATCCTTCCTAGCACCCTCTTATTCTTTGGAAACCTAGCCCTCTTCTCTCCTTAGGGCTCGGAGATTGTCTTCACAATCATAGACCACCGAGGATAGATACCATTAGCTAGATAGTATCTCTTGTTGTATTGGTGGCCATTGATCTCAAAGTTGACATCTGGGAAATTGCATTCTGAAAGCCTAGCGAACACCAGAGAGCGCTGAAGCATGTTGATGTCATTGTGAGAATCTACCACGCTGAAGAAAGAGTGACAAATCCGTAGATCTTGTGATGCAGCAGCTTCAAGTATGACCGTGCAAAAGCTTTAACATGTCCCTTATACTGCCCCTGCCAGGAAAATGGAGAGTTATTCCACTTCCAGTGCATACAATCTATGCTTCCAAGCATTCCTGGAAAGCCTCCCGATTCATTGATCGCTAACAATCGGGCTGTATCCACATCATTTGGTTCTCTCAAGTACTCTGGGCCAAACACGACCATCACACTTTTGCAGAGTCAGTACAATGCCTCAAGGCATGTGGACTAATTCATGCCTACATACTCATTAAGAAGATAATTGGGAATTACGTGCAAGCATGTGAACAGCTGCGGTACATTTCTAATAAGAGAAGTCGGTCTTTCCAAGGGCATGCATCGGAATTAATCATTATACCCCCATCACTCCCTCCTGAATATAGTTGAACAATGGTCTCACCATCAGGAACCGTCGCCGGAAAAAATTGGTGTTAAATAGTGATTTTGTGAGATCGAAATAATCGTTGTAGGGTAGGACATGGCCGATCCCCTAAACAATGGTCACTGCCTTGGTATGTGGTCGTTGACAATGACAGTAGCAACCACAACATCATCATTGTCAGATGATTCTTGGGTCGATGATGAACATATGATGTTATTGTAAACAACTCATCCGAGCTGTCCGCCATGATCCTTCGGAGTGATGAATCCATACCTTACTAGACATCAGAGGGCGTGAACGAGCCTCGTCCGAGCAACAGAATCGACCGAACACCTTGTGGGTGGCGAGGAGGCGGCTGTGGACAAGTCACGGCCGGTGAAGGGTCCCGTCCTTGTCCCGTTCAGGTAGCAGGGCTGTCGAACCCCATGTCCTTTGATGGTGACCGTGGAGGTAGCGGTGGTATGCCGAGGTCTATCAGTGGCCCTGGGTAGGCGGGCCTTGTACTACTCTGTTGGCGATAAGAAGCGGCCACAAGGCCGATAGAGTGGACGCCGGTGGATGCGGTGGCAATGGGGTCGTCGGTGGATGCGGCGGCGGGGGCAGTGGAAGTAGTGAAGGGGCCGAAAGTTAGGCGGCGATGGTGAGGACGAAGACGCTGGTTTGTTGGTGAGGGGGGGAGGAAGAATGACATGTGTGTCGCTGCCAGGCGGGCCATGGGAGGACAAGGGGAGGACGTCACGGGCGTATGTGGAGTGTCCATGCGGACCCAAATCCAGACCAAGTTTGGGTTGGAAATGCGTCGAAGTGGACACGAAAATGGACAACCATCTGTTTGCATCGGCATGTTGGGCCGTGTTTTCTATCCATGCGGACCCAAATGGACATGGGCAGATGAAATGCGTCGGCCCTTTAAGGGGGTTTGAGGCCAAAACTAAAGCACAGATCTGCATGGGTGTTTGTGCTTTGCTTTGGGCTACTTAGAATTGTCACAACGATTGTATTTTTAACAGAGTGAAAGTTTACAATTTTTTGTAGGTTATTTTCTGTGTTATATGATGGATCCGTATGTGTTTGTTACCGCAACATGCAGAAGTCCAAGAGCTTATGGTCTCTTGGTGCAACCAATGGAAGATGGTAGCACTGGATACATCAACATGTTTGGTTGTCGGTCCAATAATAGAGTATGTGTGTAGTCATATTTTCTTATTTGTGTTGGTTGTGGCTTGTAATTATTTTTGAGTACCACGGTGATGTGCTCCTTCTCTAAAGAAAACTACATCCGCTCTTGATCACCTTCCACAAGATCATCCACAGTCAAAGTGGCCTTGTCCTTTCCGTCAGATTCATCCTTTCTAGCATGTTCCCCACATTCTCCTTCTCTTGCTTGCTCGAACTCGAACCCCATGGGGAGAATATCTGGTGCACCGGTGCTTGTGGTGCTACCGGTGCACCGAACTCAAGTCGGACATTTTAGATGTTTCAAAAATTCTGAAAAAAATGTAGCACATTGACACAATATTAATGTAGATTGTCACAAAATTTCAAGTCAAAATTCGAAACATAGCTCAAAAATGACAAATTCAACACTGAAGGATACATAACATAAGTTGGGCTTTAGATTTGGCCCATTACCACACTGTTGTCAATTTTGTCATTTTTGTACCTTAAAAAATATTGAAATTTTGATACGAAATTTCTTGACGACATTTATTGATGTTACGTCCTACAACTATGCGAGGTGAGTCAATCTAGTCCTAAAACTTCAAAAGTGCATAATTGGGTCCCAAATGTTTTCAACGCGTACAACCCAGGTCCCAAACTCGCTGCAGCTGCGTTGATTGGCAGACGTGGCGCTTGGACCGTTGCCACGTGGACCCAGGGCGTGTGGTGGGAGATTTCCCGCTGCTGGCGGTTGAGATCTTTTGCAATTGACCCATTTATGTAGTTGCCTTCTCCAGCCAGTCCTTTCCCCGCTCAGATCTCTCTCTCTCTCTCATCAGTTCATCTTATCTGCTGCTAGACAAATGGTTTGGACAAATGACAAAATAGAGAAATGATGTTGCAACTTAACAAAGACATATATATATATATATAGATGATAACTACCAGAATTCCAGGAAGTAGCACATCATAGTGTCATTACATAAATAGTAGAGTACTCTTACAGGAACATATAACAGGAAGCAACTATGTAATGTGGTACTGGGTAGCACTCTGCATGATGCAGTACCATATTACATAAGGCCAAAATAAAGCCTCCACTTTCAGAAGGCCCTAACTAACTCTGTCCAAAATGAAACCAACTTGTGTCCAAAATGAAACCAAGTTATGTCCAGCATGTTCACTTCCACTTCTTTTTCCTAGGAAGAACATTCTCCTTCTCCTTGATCTTCTCCTTACGTTTCTTCTTCTTTGGTGCTACATGGACTATTGTTGTGGTTTGTTTTGTCACTGGCAGATCATCTCTTTGGCTTGCAAGAAAATGATTTTCAGGAAGAGGTCTTGGTGCTTGGGAAGATTGGGATGGTTGTGACTGAATGTGCAAACATGTAGTAGATCAGTTTTGGAATGAGTTTGCATGAGTTGTTCAAAAGTTCAAAAGGACTTACGGATTGCATTAGTATGTCCAGTACACACATGTTCTGATCATAGACTTGTGTCACACCAAATCCACCAGCACTTGCAGAAGATGTGGTCTACAATTCAAGAGCGATAACATTAATTCTAGAGAGTGAGTTAGGAACTTACACACTACAAGTAATAAAGCGACAAGTAATTCCGGACGGAGGGAGTAGCTGTTACCTTAGCAGTTGAAATAATCTTTCTTTTCACTGGTAATTTGGTCTTTTTTGCAATATGACTAGGAATTGAGGTTTGTCCCTGTACTGCCTCCGCTTGTTGCATTTGCTCCCCTTGCCCTGCCTCATCTCGATGACCTTGCCCTACCTCAGGTTGCTCCCCTTGCACTGCCTCAGGCTGTTGTCCTTGTACTCCTTTATTAGGGCAAGTTCTTTTATTATGATCAACTGACATGCAAATACTGCAATGAGAAATTGCACCATGCCAGCTCAACTTGCCTTCATCAGTCTCTATAGGACTCTTCTTTCTTTTGTTGCTAGGCCTCCCAACATGTTTTTCATACAGTGGGGGCAAAACTGGAGCAGCATTAATCTTTTCCCACTCTCTTGGGTTTCTGCAAAGCATAATAATTTCACCATATACTTGCTTGAAAGCGGCAATACTATAGCATGGTGAGACAACACTCTCAGGTTTGATTCTTTCACCTCTGAGACAAGATATGCCATGTCTACATGGTATGCCTGTTAACTGCCAAGCTTTGCATGAACATGTGTAATTGTTTATGTCGACCTTGTACTCACCAACCAGTCCCAACACGGTAAAGACGCCTTTCCCAGCAGGCAATGCCTGACAATTATTAGCCATCTCCGCATTCTTATCAAGTATCTTTTTGATCTTAGGACATATAGTTCCACACCACTCTTCACTTTCTTTGTTCTTGCTATAAAACCTTGTCGACAATTGATTTTTGATTTTTTGAACATGCTCATGACAGGAAGCTCCCTAGCATCAAGTATCCACCTTCATTGATAGAAAACAATTTCAGTTCACAATATAAATTCAAACCA
The DNA here is from genome assembly GCF_018294505.1 of Triticum aestivum. NCBI lineage: Eukaryota > Viridiplantae > Streptophyta > Magnoliopsida > Poales > Poaceae > Triticum > Triticum aestivum. Next base: position 444,485,561 of record NC_057805.1, read on the forward strand.
CCTAATTCTAAAAGTAGAATGAAAACGATATTCCAAAAGAGATCTCAATGGGAAAGCAATTGGAAACTTACTTATTAAAGACCTCACAATTATTGTTTAGTAGCAGGTCACACTTTGGTAATTCTTGGAAAAATGCCCTGCACCAGGAACTTGGTTCAATTCCTTGTAGGTACTCATAAGCTTCCAGATTTAAGTCCTTCATCTCCTCCATATTTTTCTTCCAATCAAGGACCTTGCAATTGCCCATAACTTGTTCTTCAAGTTCTCACCCTTCCACTTCTTTGCAAAATTCTAATATAGGTGCCTTACACAAAACCTGTGTTGTGCTTTAGGGAATAGAGCAGTTACAGCATTAATTAGTCCTTTTTGTCTATCACTCATCACTGTCCAAGGTGTTGTGTTCACTATGTGGAGATCTTCTTTTAAAGTCTGTAGAAACCACTTCCATGTTGGTGTGTCCTCGACTTCAACTCAGCCATAGCAATAGGGAAAATACAGTTGTTTGGATCAATACCTACAGCAGTCAACAATTGTCCACCATATTTTGTTTTCAGATGGCAACCATCAACACAGATGACAGGTCTACATCCAGCTGAAAAGCCTCTTTTACAAGCATCTAATGACATGTAACACTAGTAGAATCTGTCCTCTTTGAGTTTCATAAACATGCTCCTGCCAGGGTTAGAGCTTCTGATCTCTTGTGCAAAGTCCCACATCATTGAGTATTGTTTGACCTCATCTCCATGAATTTGTTTTATTGCTATTCTTCTAGCTCTTGCTAGCTTGCTCCTTGAAGGTTCCATGTTGTAGTCCTTTTGCACCAACCTTGCAAAATTCATCAATGTCATCTTTTCATCTGCCCTAAAGTTCTCCAAATACTTGCCTGCTAAGTATCTTGATGTGAATGCATTAACCTCCCACTGTTTACTGCAGGTGTGATCTCCCACATAGGTTTTCACCACAAAACTTGTGGTTCTGCTGTCAGGTGCTGCAAATAGATACCATGGACAGTCATCGGAGCAGTGTGCCCTAATTCTTTGTCTATCATTCTCTGCATATTTTATTTGTACCCTATTTTGCACAGTGTACTCTTGGATTGCCCTTCTAAGATCAGCTGCCGTAGGGAATTTCATACCCAATTTGAAAGCTGGAGCTTTCAATTCCTCTGGCTTGAAGGACCTAAGCTTCACTTTCTTCTTTTTCTTTTTCTTCCCTTTCTCTATAACAATTTCATGTTCTGATTCATTTCCCTCATTCTCTGAAGCTGGCAGTTCTAGCTCGTCAGTGTCATAGTCACTATCCCTTTCATATTGTGTTGCTTTCTTCTTTGCTCTAACATCCTTACTAAAGTAATCCACTCACTCCTCAAACAGACTATCATCATCATTATCGAAGTCGTTATCTGAGTCAGCCCAACCTGCATAAGTACAATCACTGTCACTATCATCACTATCACTGTCATTGTTTTCCTCCACTTGTTCCTTATTTCTCCCTTTTACCGTCTGTCCAATTATCACTTCACGAACTGACATATTAAGTTTCCCTTTCTGTGTCTTGCTCTCCATCCTAGGACTGCATCTAACATAGCTATGTGCACCTCTATCTTGTGGCTTCCCAGGACTCATGACAGCAGGCATTGGAGGTGATCCAACTATGCATATGTCATCCATAGCAATCTCATTGTAAATGTCACCATGATCCATGTACAGCTTGAAATGTTTAAACTTTGGCACAACAACAGTCATACTAAGGCAGTCTGCATCTCTATCAATAATTCTCAGCCCATTATCCAAATTCATGCCAGGAAGTAACCAGAAACACTGCACTTTACTTGGATCATAACCAAGTTGCTGCACAAAATCTGTTATCCAGAGTGGCGACCAGGTTTCAACCTCACAATGATCAAAATAATCTGTCTTGCAATCCATATATTTCTTGCTTGCTCCAAAGCCGACGAAGAAACCCCCATGGTTAATCTCTACTGAGAAGATCTCCTGTTCGGGTCCTATTAAGGGAAAACAGAGCATCTTCATCACTAAATTGTGCAATCACCAAATTAATGAACACATTACGACTGAATCGGCACAATATGTAACACATACAGATTTGGACAGGGGGGATATATCTCAATCACCAAATTAATAAACAAATTTGGACTGAACCGGCGCAATATGCATGCCTTAATGCCCAAATCGCACTATTCGATTGAAATTTCTAAGCCAAAGTTGGGGCAGGAGGGATTAGGGTTAGGGTTCTTACCGTAATCGAGAGGAGGGTCGTTGGGCAGCCGCTGCGATGGCGCCATCGGACCCGAGCCGTCGTATGAGGACGCCGTTCCAGATCAGGTTCTACACCTCTTCTCGTCGGCCATCAAGCACGCACGTCGCCGGTCGCCTCCATGTCGCCGCCTCTCGAGAGCTTTGTGCGTGGAAGAGAGCCGCGGGGTGTGAGAATGAGATGAAACACGTTCCAAGGGCTTTGCTGCAAATGTATGCTGTGCCGGTTACTGGGTGGGTCCCATGGGTCCAGGTGGCAACGGTCTGCCAGTCAACGCAACTGCAGCGAGTTTGGGACCTGGGTTGTACGCCTTGAAAACATTTGGGACCCAATTCTATACTTTTGAAGTTTTAGGACTAGATTGACACACCTCGCATAGTTGTAGGACTTATGATGACAATATTAATGTAGATTGTCACAAAATTTCAAGTCAAAATTCGAAACACAGCTCCTAAAACAAAAATGACAAATTCAACACTGAAGGATACATAACATAAGTTGGGCTTTAGATTTGGCCCATTACCACACTGTTGTCAATTTTGTCATTTTTGTATCTTAAAAATATTTCAAATTTTGATACGAAATTTCTTGATGACATTTATTGATGTTACGTCAATGTGCTCAATTTTTTCAGATTTAAAAAAATATATTGTATGGCATCCGGTGCACCGGTAGCACCACAAGTGTTGGTGCACCGGATATGTTCCCGAACCCCATGGCCGCTAACCTTTGCCACCAGAGACCTTGTCCTCCCGTGAGCATCAGAGGGATGGAGATTATGGCAGCAATCACTTTGCACCGCCTTAACGACTTGAAACCCTAGAAGGCGTTTTGGGGTTCCCTATCCCAAACACCTGATAACTTGTGCATTATTTTTTTGACAGAAAGACTGTAAGGGAACCCCCTGCAGTATAATTGGTGCAACAAATCCAAATTGCAAGTACCATGCCTTGAACCTGGATGGGTGGGAAGGCATCAGCCCCTTCCCACCACTAGGCTATGCCTTAGTCTGCAGAGACCTTGTGCATTATCATGTGTTACCTCCTTCATATTTACAGTGATTTAGTAAGTTTTTTCCTGAAGGAACCCGGGGGGGGGGGGGGGGGAGTTAATTCTTGAGATTATAGGATGTTGTAACAAGCAAGGTTTGCCACTACGAAATGTATGGGCAATATAGGCTTTTCACAAATTATACGGTAGTCAGACGACCTCGTGACTGGTACGGCTTAAAGGCAGCGCTAACGTTAAAGTAATAATAGTGTTCAAACAAAAACTTTAAAGTAATAATTAGAGCTGCAGATCCGGGTTTTTTTTCCAATACTTTTACAAAATAATGTGAACAAAATTTCTTGAGAATGCCAACAATGTTTCAAAATAGTAAAAAAAGATCGAATATTCTTTTCTTAAATGTGAACAATTTTTAAAAAAGTGAATTTAAAATTCACACTGAACATTTTCTTAGTATATGGTGAATTTTTTCAAATACAAAACTGAGCTTTCTTGAAAATATATGTTGATTTTTTTCTTGAAATGCACGCTGAATAAAATTTGTACACACAATGAACACTTTTTATACACAGTGAACATTTTCCCAATGTACAGTGAACTATTTTTAACATGAATATTTTTTGGAAAATGAACAAATTGGAATTTCGAACTTTTATTGGAATTTGGAATTCTGAACTTTTTTTGAAACAATAATACATTTGAAAAACATGAACAATTTTTGAATATGTGAAGAAAAATTGGAATTTCAATCTTTTTTTGAATTTCTAATTTATGGAAAACAAAAAGGAAACAAAATAAGGTAAAAAGAAAAGAAATGAAAATGAAGAAATAAGCAGAAAGAAAAACGAAAAATAAAAACATGAAGAAAAAAAAGGAAAAAAGCTTAGGGAACCTTTTAAAAGGTTCCCAAAACTGGTTGCTCGCTCAAAGTGGGCCGACTCGTATTGTGCCGGTCATTCGATTCGCTTCAACGGAGCCGCGACGGTTTGACACCCACGGGCGGCAAATAGGGTTCGCCATTCGGGAAGTACAATCATATAGATGGCGCCACGCACAGGACGCTGCCCAACTGGGCCCGCCCATTATTGCACGCGAAAATAGGGAAAATATATCAAAAATGAAATGGCAGTGCGAGGGATCGAACCCTGTAACTCTCACTACCGACCGCTCGTCGCTAGGTACACAAGCTGATAAGCTTCAATTTCTAACTACAAAAACGCAACCTACTAGATCTATCCTTTACTGACCAGCTTACTGTAGCAAAACAGACTTTTTCCACTATTTCTTTCTCCTTTTGCTGATAGTTTTTTGTTTCTTTTCCATTTCCATTTTTATTTTTTTATTTTTCAAAAAATGCTCGTCTTTTAAAAACTTATCTAATTTTTTTAAAAAGTTGCTTTTCAAATTTTGTTTATAAATTAAAATATTTGCATTCTAAAAGCTTGTACAAACATTGAAATGACCGCAATTGTAAAAAAATGTACAAACATTGAAATATAATTATTAATAAAATACAAGGCTTCATGTCATAGCATGTTGTTTTCCGACATCCTTGAAATGACCCCAATTTTTTCAAGTCGCTTGTATGACCAAGTTAAGGCACCATGCCAAGTTGTTTTGGTTTTCAACAAATTTTGTATTTTCTTGAGTTTTCCCGGTAAAAAATGGTTGATAAATGGCCGGACGTGTCGCAACTTGCATATGGTGTAGGAAATCATTCAAACCCGGTGTGGATGACTACCATGGGCACGCCTACCTGCGTGCTTACCAAAGTTGGGGCCAGTCCTGAGATTTCCAAAAAAATATCATGTTCAACGGAGATTGTTCGGATAGGCCAGAATTTTTTTGGTTTTAATGTTGCTAAATGGATTAAAGAAAGAATAGTATAAACCAAAATTTTGATTTCTACCGAATGCCCACCTTGACTTTTTAGTATTCCAAACAATTTTAAGAATACATTTTTTAAATTTTGAACAAATTTCAAAAAGCATAATAATGTTCGAAAGAGAAAATTGAAATATGAAAAAACAAAGTATGTCAAGCTACTCCCTGTACAGCGGGAGCTCCTAGGCAGCACTCACATGCCACCTTTCATAGGTCGGCCCAACTACACGAGCGATCAGCTGTCACTTGTCAAGACCATACGCCTGATCGCTTCTTTCTAGTTCGACCAAAAAAACCTTCTTCATGGTTGACCTGGACGACAAGTTGAGCATGGACATATTTGACCTTTGACCATTGAATTTAAAAAGGATCATCTTTTTTGGAGAAGTTCATGTATTTCAAAAAATATTCGCGGATTTGCAAAATGTTCACAAAATGAAAAACACCATGAATTGAGAAAAAAATCATGGATTATGGAGACAAAAGTTTAAGGATTTGAAAAAGTTCATCAATTTTGAAAAGAGTCCATACATTTTAAAACAAAGTTCATCTACTTTAAAAAATGCATTCATTTTGAAAGAAGTTCATCAATTTTGAAAAAAATCATCCATTTTGAAAATACGTTCATCAATATTTTTTATGCATTTGATAAAAAGTTCTCGATTTTGAAAAAGTTCACCAAGTTTGAAAACATGTTCGCAAATTTTAATAAAAGTTCATTCATTTCGGAAAAAAACAAAATCAATTTTTTTGCACATTGCAAGAGAAAAAGGAAAATGAAAAATGAAGAAAAAAATAAAGGAAAACGAAAAATAAAAATGGAAAAGGGAAATAAATCCGGAACAAACCGCTTGAAAACACGTGAAAAAAGAGCAAGAAAAAGGAAAGAAGAAAATAAGAAAAATAAAAGAGCATAGAATAAAAGAATAAGAAAGACACTTGTATTCATTTTAACTGATGTTGGCAAGTTGGTTATGGCGACTCATTGTGAACCATAAGTTGTTGGCTCGAATCTTGGCACTCTCAGAAATTTTTGCGATTTAAATTCAGAGGAAAAAAAGATGGATGGGATGCATTGTCTTGTGAGCGCAGCAAGAGTACGGCATATACGTATACACCGAAGTGATTCTGAAAAGATTCTGAAAAAAGTATACAACGAAATATGACTATCATTGCCCTTTATTATGAAGAGGTATGTGTTAATCTAAACTGTCCTTGTGTTTAGAGTGGTCTACCGAAGCAGAAGTGCCGTATGAGATGTTTCCATCTCCATTGTTGGAGCCAAGGTGGTAATCCACGGAAAGATAACACTTTTTTTTTGAGGTCCACGGAAAGATAACACTTACATAGTACGGAAGCTACTTTTCTGGATATGTTAGCACACACAGCCTCCTTTTTATCTCTCTCTATATATATCACGGCTATGGCGGGCGAGGTCTTCTCTGACGTCGTTCTCTCTCTCCCTCTCTACATTTTACTACTTCCAGTCGTCCATAGCTTTGGCCCTACTTTTTCCTAGCCCCGGTCTAGCCGAAAATCCATTGGGGGGGGGGGGGGGGGCGCGCTGCCCCCCAGTCACTTTCAGTGATGCACCGTGGAGCCAACGGCCATGCCAACCGTAATCTTGGTGCAGGTTCTGAACAAATTCATGTCCGTATCGTTGCAGGGGAAGGTCACACTCATGTCCCATTCATACCATGGCGTCCGAGACTCGGGGCTCGGCGGAAACAAGCGAGATCTTTAACACCCAAGATTTTCTCGGTTTTTGTTGATTACCATGGGAAATGTGGTGCCTTTAATTCCGCATGTTTTATATATAAAAAGCATACAATTAGTTTGCCAAAAAGAAAAAAAGGTAAAAAACTGTTTGAATTAACTAATTTCAGTTTAATTTGTATGATTTTGTATTCTGAACCTCAATACCAAATGTATCGCACGCTCTTATAACTTCTACTCAATTTAGTTTGTGAGTTTGCCCTTTACCATGTTTTTTGTTTCAGGAGCACGATGAAGCCGAGCCTACAATACTGGTTGCGCTGAGAGGTGTGCCTATGCTTCCTCTCAGTGCTGGCTTGTGTAGGAGTGTCCGTCTACCTCCTGTGGCGATACCAGGGTACGGGACCCCACCGCGGGAGTGAGGCAGCTCAGCCAGGTGCTGAGGGCGGCGAGAGGAGCCCTGGGGTGGTGTACGATGGTGAGGCGTGGCGGCCGTACCTCCAGAACATCCACCCCTGCTGGTTGTTGGTGTACAGAGTCGCGAGTTTACTGTTCTTCACGACGTTCACGGTGATCATCGTCAAATCATGCGGCCACACCATCTTTTATTACTACACGGAGTAAGTGTCTTTTTTACCCCTTCTTCAAAGAAACATGGTCTACTTAATTAATTGGTGCTGCTTATTTCATAGTTGGATGATCCTCCAAAGAAACTAAAAATATGGTAAAATGCATCTGTAGATGGTAGTTTCTTCTACTTGCCTATTGTCAAACTTGCAGCGTGTGTAGCGCTGCACAATACAGCGTGGCGCTGCCGAGTGCATCTGCTACACGGGTTTGTTTTTTGAATTGCGGGTAGCGCGTATCGAACAAACTCGCAGCCGCTTGACATGTTTTTTCCCCCTATGGCGCTTGCTAAAAAAACAGGTGCCGGTTCGGAAGAAAAAACAGCTACAATTTCTTTGATCAATATGATTTTTTTAGAATTAAAAAATTCGTGAATTAAAAAAATCATGTATACAAAAAATATTCATAATTTTGAAAAAATGTTCATAAATTGTAAAAACGTTTAGGAATTAAAAAAATATTTTTAAAAATGTTCATGCGTATTGTAAATGTTTTAAAAAATGTTCCCATATTTAAGAAAACAAAAAAGGTGAAAAAATAAAAGAAATAAGTCTACACTGGGCCAGCACATATAGAACCTGGGTACTCGTATGGCCAGGCGGAATAGAATTCCCCAGGAATATGGCATTTCCTAAACGGCGTCCTTTGCGCCCGATACAGTTGTTTGTGCAACCGGGCGCACACCCCCCGATCCACACTGGGCCGGCCTGTCCTACTCATTTTTTCCCTCCTTCTCTATATCCTTAAAAAAATGTTCGTGCATATTGTAAATGTTTTAAAAAATGTTCCCATATTTAAGAAAACACAAAAAAGTGGAAAAATAAAAGAAATAAGTCTACACTGGGCTAGCACATATAGAACCTGGGTACTCGTATGGCCGGGCGGAATAGAATTCCTCAGGAATATGGCATTTCCTAAACGGCGCCCTCTATGCCCGATACAGTTGTTTGTGCAATCGGGCCCACACCCCCCGATCCACACTGGGCCGGCCCGTCCTACTCATTTTTTCCCTCCTTCTCTATATCCTTCAAAAAAAGGCGCGCCAGGAAGATTCGAACCCTAAACCCCACGGCCTCTGTACGAGCGCAATAACGACCCTGGACAACGTCCTTTCGTGTTTAAGAGCCACTTTTATAGTTCTTCAAATAAAGAACGTGAATCTGTCTTTTTTTTTCTTTTTGGCCTGTTTTCTTTTCTGTTTTTCCTTCTTTTTTCTATTTTCAATTTCGTGAACCTTTTCTCGGATTTGCGAACTTTTCTCGAGTTCGCAAACATTTTTGTGTGAACCTTTTTGAATACGTGAACTTTTTCAAAATTGATGAACTTTTTTCAAATCAATTAACTTTTTTCCAAAATCGATGAACACTTTTTTCCCATTTTGATGAACTTTTTTCATGATTTGTGAATATTTTTTCAAAAAATTGAAGTTTTTTTGAATTCGTGAACCCCTTTTTGAAAATCCATGAACTCTTTCAAAAATTGATGAACTTCTTTCAAATCGATGAACTTTTTTCCAAAATTGATGAACATTTTTTCCCATTTTGATGAACTTTTTTCATGATTGGTGAATATTTTTTCAAAAAGTTTCAACTTTTTTCGAATTCATGAACCCCTTTTTGAAAATCCATGAACTCTTTTTCAAATTGAATGAACTTTTGTAAAAATTACTGAACTTTTTTTCAAAATTGATGAACAATTTTTCAAATTTGGTGAACTTTTTTAAAAATTTGATGAACTTTTTTCAAATTTGTGAACTTTTCTCAAAAAATGATGAACTTATTCAAGTTCATGATTGTTTTAAAATAATTCAGAAAAGTAAGTGCATTAAATAGCGCAGCCGCATATCCTTGTAGCGTTGACACTTTGCTCTTCCACTATGGTCGAGTAGTTCTACTGGTTACTAGATCAGTGATGGCGCGCGTTGCTGCGCCCGTCTATTTTGATGGCAAATATTAGAGATTGAACTTAGTATGTGGATACATTTATTTTGAAGTTAAATTGACTTTAAGTGGAATATACATTTGTTGTTAATCCATCTATTTTGTTTATTAAAGTGATTTTCTTGTTAATACACCATTGCTAGTTTTATAGTCATCAAATAATGGACGTTGTCCATCGCGGTCTGCATTGATCGCATCCCTTGGACAATGGCAAAATTCTGCTCCACTTTCCCTTGAAGTGATTATTATAATTTGGAAAATAGGTTATTATGGTGGAGTAAAGGAGAGTTCTAAACTCCTTATCGTTAAGGATGGCAATTTTACCCATGGGTATGGGTACCCGCGGATACCGTACCCGCATGGGTAGGGTATGGGCACAATTTTATACCCATGGGTAGTACCCATACCCTACCCGTTAAGTCATGGGTAGGGTATGGGTATAGCCTTTTACCCATGGATATACCCATACCCTACCCATTTATACTAACATGTGAGTTTTACCCGTGATTCACAAGTATACCTATGTTAAAATTGTGTCGTGAGCTTATGAATCTATGTTAAAGTTGTCACCAATTGTCAATTTGAATTGAGATAATTATCATGTACTCATCTAACAGTTATTGAGTTGAGATCAATATTTTTTTGTCAATGTGTTATCGATGAATGTAAAATTGCGAATAACTTGTGTATTATTTGATCTACCAGTTGGGTACCCAATGGGTATGGCTACCCATCGGGTATGGGTACGGGTAAAGGTTCATACCCATGGGTACGGGTATGGGTAGAATTTTGTACCCATTGATTACACGGGTATGGGTATGGTATTGCTCTACCCGCCCCATACCCTACCCATTGCCATCCTTACTTATCGTGCTCTCACAAAACAACAATAATAATATATCCTCTTCCTATTTGATTCGACATTACTATAAATCGATTACTCCATTAGCCTATCTACATATATTTAATTTGTGATGTTATTTTCCTATTCTGCCTCCTTTTGGTGGATTGGCCATGGTGGCAGTGTATCAAAGGGAATGACATTAGGCTATTAGAAGAACAGACATGGTATAATCATGCACAAATAGTAGTAAAGATTTAGTTACATAGATAGCCATCATCCACATGGAACAGCGGAAAATTATTGTGCTACTGTAGCAGTAGTTGTCTTTTAGCAGTTGATAAGTATATGAAATATGAATTTCACATACTTTTAAGAAGTGTACATATCAAATAATAAATATGTACTTTCTGTGTGCAGCTTGTATAACAAGGGGCAAATACGTAAGAACATCCATTTGAAAAAAGGATGGGCAACACAATGCAAGCTTAGATAATCATGGTATAGCTTGTTGTCTTAGGACACGGATTATGAATATCGTAGATGGTCCAGTACATATGTATGCATAGATGGAATTCTAAATATATAAGGATAGCTTCCTTGAACTTCAGGTCTACTTTAGCCATCAATTTGTTTACATATATTTTTTGAACATTGTAGGACTGGAATGACTCAAGGGGCCTGCAAAAGCAGAGTGAGCATTACATATATACTAACAGTTAATAAAAAGATGAACAATTAAAGAAATGATTATTCTGTTTTACAAATAGGTAAATATGCTAGTAATGCCAATTACTTAAATTAAATAAAAGAGACAGCCATACCAGTGAGATTATAATTGTTGCATGTAGGTAGTTTGCCTTCTCTTGAGAAGTGGCCATGTGCTGTTGTAAAATAAATTAGTCTTATTCATACATTAAATCTCAACCAATGGGCAAAGAAAACTTCCATGTCCCTAGGTTCACCATCAATCAGGTTCTCCCTCAAAGAATGAGACTTCCTCAGAATACGAAATGACATTGACGAATCAAGCATCAAACCAGTATAGCAGAATGTATCACAATGCATATATTACATCATGATAAACTTGTTAGCTCAATCAGATCTATCTAAATATCTCTTGACAATTTGTGACATGTTAGTATTATAGCAGCACGACAACTTTTTACAGAAAAGCTACCTCTAAACAGCAAAATGTTCTAAGTCTAAAATAACTTTAGGCAGGAAAACAAGCAACTGGTTTATGTTGAAGTTCAGTTAGCATTTGGATGAAACACATGACGAAATAGACTATGTTGGATTATATTTGCATGAAGAGATGGGGTGTGTCAGTCCTGCGAGTGAACTAATTACCTGATCAGCAGCCATGGCAAATTGTGCATTGAAGAACTCACCAAGAAAAATATGAGAACCAGCCTCCATGATCAGTCTGAATCAAATAGTTGACCAGATCCAGGATTGACAAACCCCTGTACAAACTGAGTTTGGAAAGACATTAGCAGAAAAGAATTGCTAAGTGGAAGAGGGAATCGTAGGGGAAAGAGAAAAATAAAGATAGTGGGCAATACAACCGTGAACCATAGCTACTACAGTCAGAGAAGGACGGGAAGTTACATATTCAGGCGCATGAAGTCAAGCAGCTGCAGGCCAGGAAAATAACAATGTATATCTCCACTAAACGATGCAGGTGAACGGCAACACACATCAGTTGTCGTTAACACTTCCAAGAACTGATGATTCATCGCCTCTTTCAACCCGGCAGATGAGATTCAGTTGTCTGCTTCACCGAACAGCCATAGGGCTGCTTCGCTATTGGGGAACGTAGTAATTTCAAAAATTTTCCTATGCACAAGCAAGATCATGGTGATGCATAGCAACGAGAGGGGAGAGTGTTGTCCACGTACCCTCGTAGATCGACAGCGGAAGCGTTATCACAACGCGGTTGATGTAGTCGTACGTCTTCACGATCCGACCGATCAAGTACCGAACGCACGGCACCTCCGAGTTCTACACACGTTCAGCTCGATGACGTCCCTCGAACTCCGATCCAGCCGAGTGTTGAGGGAGAGTTTCGTCAGCACGACGACGTGGTGACGATGATGATGTTCCACCAACGCAGGGCTTCGCCTAAGCTCCGCAACGGTATTATCGAGGTGTAATTTGGTGGAGGGGGGCACCGCACACGGCTAAGAGATCACAAGGATCAATTGTTGTGTCTCTGGGGTGCCCCTGCCCCCGTATATAAAGGAGCAAGGGGGAGGCAGCCGGCCAAGGGGAGAGGCGCGCCATAGGGGGGAGTCCTATTCCCACCGGGAGTAGGACTCCTCCTTTCCTTGTGGGAGTAGGAGAAGGGAAGGGGGAAGGAGAAACAAGGAAGGGGGCGCCCCCCTTCCCTAGTCCAATTCGGACCAGATCATGGGGAGGGGCGCGGCCACCTTTTGAGGCCTTTCTCTCCTTTCCCGTATGGCCCATTAAGGCCCAATACGAATTCCCGTAACTCTCCGGTACTCCGAAAAATACCCGAATCACTCGGAACCTTTCCGAAGTCCGAATATAGTCGTCCAATATATCGATCTTTACGTCTCGACAATTTCGAGACTCCTCGTCATGTCCCCGATCTCATCCGGGACTCCGAACTCCTTCGGTACATCAAAACTCAATAAAACTGTCATCGTAACGTTAAGCGTGCGGACCCTTCGGGTTCGAGAACTATGTAGACATGACCGAGACACCTCTCCGGTCAATAACCAATAGCGGGACCTGGATGCCCATATTGGCTCCCACATATTCTACGAAGATCTTTATCGGTCAGACCGCATAACAACATACGTTGTTCCCTTTGTCATCGGTATGTTACTTGCCCGAGATTCGATCGTCGGTATCTCGATACCTAGTTCAATCTCGTTACCGGCAAGTCTCTTTACTCGTTCCGTAATACATCATCCCGCAACTAACTCATTAGTCACAATGCTTGCAAGGCTTATAGTGATGTGCATTACCGAGTGGGCCCAGAGATACCTCTCCGACAATCGGAGTGACAAATCCTAATCTCGAAATACGCCAACCCAACAAGTACCTTTGGAGACACCTGTAGAGCACCTTTATAATCACCCAGTTACGTTGTGACCTTTGGTAGCACACAAAGTGTTCCTCCGGTAAACGGGAGTTGCATAATCTCATAGTCATAGGAACATGTATAAGTCATGAAGAAAGCAATAGCAACATACTAAACGATCGGGTGCTAAGCTAACGGAATGGGTCATGTAAATCACGTCATTCTCCTAATGAGGTGATCCCGTTAATCAAATGACAACTCATGTCTATGGCTAGGAAACATAACCATCTTTGATTAACGAGCTAGTCAAGTAGAGGCATACTAGTGACACTCTGTTTGTCTATGTATTCACACATGTATTATGTTTTCGATTAATACAATTCTAGCATGAATAATAAACATTTATCATGATATAAGGAAATATATAATACTTTATTATTGCCTCTAGGGCATATTTCCTTCAGTCTCCCACTTGCACTAGAGTCAATAATCTAGTTCACATCGCCATGTGATTTAACATCAATAATTCACATCACCATGTGATTAACACCCATAGTTCACATCTCTATGTGACCAACACTCAAAGGGTTTACTAGAGTCAATAATCTAGTTCACATCGTTTATGTGATTAACACCCAAAGAGTACTAAGGTGTGATCATGTTTTGCTTGTGAGATAATTTTAGTCAACGGGTCTGTCACATTCAGATCCGTAAGTATATTTGCAAATTTCTATGTCTGCAATGCTCTGCACGGAGCTACTCTAGCTAATTGCTCCCACTTTCAATATGTATCTAGACCGAGACTAAGAGTCATCTAGATTAGTGTCAAAACTTGTATCGACGTAACCCTTTACGACGAACCTTTTGTCACTTCCATAATCGAGAAACATGTCCTTATTCCACAAGGATAATTTTGACCGCTGTGCAGTGATCTACTCCTAGATCACTATTGTACTCCCTTGCCAAAACCAGTGTAGGGTATACAATAGATCTGGTACACAGCATGGCATACTTTATAGAACCTATGGCCAAGGCATAGGGAATGACTTTCATTCTCTTTCTATCTTCTGTCGTGGTCGGGTTTTGAGTCTTACTCAATTTCACACCTTGTAACACAGGCAAGAACTCTTTCTTTGACTGTTCTATTTTGAACTACTTCAAAATCTTGTTAAGGTATGTACTCATTGAAAAAACTTATCAAGCGTTTTGATCTATCTCTATAGATCTTGATGCTCAATATGTAAGCAGCTTCACCGAGGTCTTTCTTTTGAAAAACTCCTTTCAAAACACTCCTTTATGCTTTGCAGAATAATTCTACATTATTTCCGATCAACAATATGTCATTCACATATAATTATCAGAAATGTTGTAGTGCTCCCACTCACTTTCTTGTAAATACAGACTTCACCGCAAGTCTGTATAACACTATATCCTTTGATCAACTTATCAAAGTGTATATTCCAACTTCGAGATGCTTGCACCAGTCCATAGATGGATCGCTGGAGCTTGCATATTTGTTAGCACCTTTAGGATTGACAAAACCTTCGGGTTGCATCATATACAACTCTTCTTTAATAAATCCATTAAGGAATGCAGTTTTGTTTATCCATTTGCCAGATTTCATAAAATGCGGCAATTGCTAACATGATTCAGACAGACTTAAGCATAGATACGAATGAAAAACTCTCATCATAGTCAACACCTTGAACTTGTCGAAAAACCTTTTTGCGACAATTCTAGCTTTGTAGATAGTAACACTACTATCAGCGTCCGTCTTCCTAGATCCATTTAATCTCAATGGCTCGCCGATCATTGGGCAAGTCAATCAAATTCCACACTTTGTTCTCATACATGGATCTCATCTCAGATTTCATGGCCTCAAGCCATTTTGTGGAATCTGGGCTCACCATCGCTTCTTCATAGTTCATAGGTTCGTCATGGTCTAGTAACATAACCTCCAGAACAGGATTACCGTACCACTCTGGTGCGGATCTTACTCTGGTTGACCTACGAGGTTCAGTAATAACTTGATCTGAAGTTCCATGATCATCATCATTAACTTCCTCACTAATTGGTGTAGGAGTCACAGGAACAGATTTCTGTGATGAACTACTTTCCAATAAGGGAGCAGGTACAGTTACCTCATCAAGTTCTACTTTCCTCCCACTCACTTCTTTCGAGAGAAACTCCTTCTCTAGAAAGGATCCATACTAAGCAACGAATGTCTTGCCTTCGGATCTGTGATAGAAGGTGTACCCAACTGTCTCCTTTGGGTATCCTATGAAGACACATTTCTCCGATTTGGGTTTGAGCTTATCAGGATGAAACTTTTTCACATAAGCATCGCAACCCCAAACTTTAAGAAACGACAACTTTGGTTTCTTGCTAAACCACAGTTCATAAGGCGTTGTCTCATCGGATTTTGATGGTGCCCTATTTAACGTGAATGTAGCTGTCTCTAATGCATAACCCCAAAACGATAGTGGTAGATCGGTAAGATACATCATATATCGCACCATATCTAATAAAGTACGATTACGACGTTCGGACACACCATTACACCGTGGTGTTCCAGGTGGCGTGAGTAGTGAAACTATTTCACATTGTTTTAACTGAAGGCCAAACTCGTAACTCAAATACTCTTCTCTACGATCAGATCGTAGAAACTTTATTTTTCTTGTTATGATGATTTTCCACTTCACTATGAAATTATATGAACTTTTCAAATGTTTCAGACTTATGTTTCATTAAGTAGATATACCCATATCTGCTCAAATCCTCTGTGAAGGTGAGAAAATAACGATATCCGCCATGAGCCTCAATATTCATTGGACCACATACATCTGTATGTATGACTTCCAACAAATCTGTTGCTCTCTCCATAGTTCCGGAGAATGGCGTTTTAGTCATCTTGCCCATGAGGCACGGTTCGCAAGCATCAAGTGATTCATAATCAAGTGATTCCAAAATCCCATCAGTATGGAGTTTCTTCATGCGCTTTACACCAATATGACCTAAACGGCAGTGCCACAAATAAGTTGCACTATCATTATTAACTTTGCATCTTTTGGCTTCAATATTATGAATATGTGTATCACTACGATCGAGATCCAACAAACCATTTTCGTTGGTGTGTATGACCATAGAAGGTTTTTATTCATGTAAACAGAACAACAATTGTTCTCTAACTTAAATGAATAACCGTATTGCAATAAACATGATCAAATCATATTCATGCTCAACGCAAACACCAAATAACACTTATTTAGTTTCAACACTAATCCCGAAAGTATAGGGAGTGTGCGATGATGATCATATCAATCTTGGAACTACTTCCAACACACATCGTCACCTCGCCTTTTACTAGTCTCTGTTTATTCTGCAACTCCCGTTTCGAGTTACTACTCTTTAGCAACTGAACCAGTATCAAATACCGAGGGGTTGCTATAAACACTAGTAAATACACATCAATAACATGTATATCCAATATACCTTTGTTCACTTTGCCATCCTTCTTATCCACCAAATAGTTGGGGTAGTTCCGCTTCCAGTGACCAGTCCCTTTGCAGTAGAAGCACTTAGTCTCAGGCTTAGGTACAGACTTGGGCTTCTTCACTTGAGTAGCAACTTGCTTGCCGTTCTTTTTGAAGTTCCCCTTCTTCCCTTTGCCCTTTTCTTGAAACTAGTGGTCTCGTCAACCATCAACACTTGAAGTGGTCTCGTCAACCATCAACACTTGATGTTTTTCTTGATTTCTACCTTCGTCGATTTCAGCATCACGAAGAGCTCGGGAATTACTTTCGTCATCCCTTGCATACTATAGTTCATCACGAAGTTCTACTAACTTGGTGATGGTGACTAGAGAATTCTGTCAATCACTATTTTATCTGGAAGATTAACTCCCACTTGATTCAAGCGATTGTAGTACCCAGACAATCTGAGCACATGCTCACTAGTTGAGCGATTCTCCTCCATCTTTTAGCTATAGAACTTGTTGGAGACTTCATATCTCTCAACTCGGGTATTTGCTTGAAATATTAACTTCAACTCCTGGAACATCTCATATGGTCCATGACGTTCAAAACGTCTTTGAAGTCCCGATTCTAAGCCGTTAAGCATGGTGCACTAAACTATCAAGTAGTCATCATATTGAGCTAGCCAAACGTTCATAACGTCTGCATCTGCTCCTGCAATAGGTCTGTCACCTAGCGGTGCATCAAGGACATAATTTTTCTGTGCAGCAATGAGGATAATCCTCAGATCACGGATCCAATCCGCATCTTTGCTACTAACATCTTTCAACATAATTTTTCTCTAGGAACATATCAAAAATAAACACAGGGAAGCAACAACGCGAGCTATTGATCTATAACATAATTTGCAAAATACTATCAGGACTAAGTTCATGATAAATTTAAGTTCAATTAATCATATTACTTAAGAACTCCCACTTAGATAGACATCCCTCTAATCCTCTAAGTGATCACGTGATCCATATCAACTAAACCATGTCCGATCATCACGTGAGATGGAGTAGTTTCAATGGTGAACATCACCATGTTGATCATATCTACTATATGATTCACGCTCGACCTTTCGGTCTCCGTGTTCCGAGGCCATATCTGCATATGCTAGGCTCGTCAAGTTTAACCTGAGTATTCCGCGTGTGCAACTGTTTTGCACCCGTTGTATTTGAACGTAGAGCCTATCACACCCGATCATCACGTGGTGTCTCAGCACGAAGAACTTTCGCAACGGTGCATACTCAGGGAGAACACTTTTATCTTGAAATTTTAGTGAGAGATCATCTTATAATGCTACCGTCAATCAAAGCAAGATAAGATGCATAAAGGATTAACATCACATGCAATCAATATAAGTGATATGATATGGCCATCATCATCTTGTGCTTGTGATCTCCATCTCTGAAGCACCGTGCTTGTGATCTCCATCTCCGAAGCACCGTCATGATCACCATCGTCACCGGCGCGACACCTTGATCTCCATCGTAGTATCATTGTCATCTCGCCAACTAATTGCTTTTACGACTATCACTACCGCTTAGTGATAAAGTAAAACTATTACATGGTGATTGCATCTCATACAATAAAGCGACAACCATATGGCTCCTGCCAGTTGTCGATAACTCGGTTACAAAACATGATCATCTCATACAACAAATTATATCACATCATGTCTTGACCATATCACATCACAACATGCCCTGCAAAAACAAGTTAGACGCCCTCTACTTTGTTGTTGCAAGTTTTACGTGGCTGCTACGGGCTTAGCAAGAACCGTTCTTACCTACGCATCAAAACCACAACGATAGTTTGTCAAGTTGGTGCTGTTTTAACCTTCGCAAGGACCGGGCTTAGCCACACTCGGTTCAACTAAAGTGAGAGAGACAGACACCCGCGAGTCACCTTTAAGCAATGAGTGCTCCGAACGGTGAAACCAGTCTCGCGTAAGCGTACGCGTAATGTCGGTCCGGGCCGCTTCATCTCACAATACCGCTGAACCAAAGTATGACATGCTGGTAAGCAGTATGACTTATATCGCCCACAACTCACTTGTGTTCTACTCGTGCATAGCATCAACGCATAAAACCAGGCTCGGATGCCACTGTTGGGGAACGTAGTAATTTCAAATATTTTCCTACGCACACGCAAGATCATGGTGATGCATAGCAACGAGAGGGGAGAGTGTTGTCCACGTACCCTCGTAGACCGACAGCGGAAGCGTTATCACAACGCGGTTGATGTAGTCGTACGTCTTCACGATCCGACCGATCAAGTACCGAACGCACGGCACCTCCGAGTTCTACACACGTTCAGCTCGATGACGTCCCTCGAACTCCGATCCAGCCGAGTGTTGAGGGAGAATTTCGTCAGCACGACGACGTGGTGACGATGATGATGTTCCACCGACGCAGGGCTTCGCCTAAGCTCCGCAACGGTATTATCGAGGTGTAATTTGGTGGAGGGGGGCACCACACACGGCTAAGAGATCACAAGGATCAATTGTTGTGTCTCTGGGGTGCCCCCTGCCCCCGTATATAAAGGAGCAAGGGGGAGGCAGCCGGCCAAGGGGAGAGGCGCGCCATAGGGGGGAGTCCTATTCCCACCGGGAGTAGGACTCCTCCTTTCCTTGTGGGAGTAGGAGAAGGGAAGGGGGAAGGAGAAACAAGGAAGGGGGCGCCCCCCTTCCCTAGTCCAATTCGGACCAGATCATGGGGAGGGGCGCGGCCACCTTTTGAGGCCTTTCTCTCCTTTCCCGTATGGCCCATTAAGGCCCAATACGAAT
This sequence comes from Triticum aestivum, assembly GCF_018294505.1. Classification (NCBI taxonomy): domain Eukaryota; kingdom Viridiplantae; phylum Streptophyta; class Magnoliopsida; order Poales; family Poaceae; genus Triticum; species Triticum aestivum. The sequence continues at coordinate 444,505,215 of NC_057805.1, forward strand.
TCCCGTAACTCTCCGGTACTCCGAAAAATACCCGAATCACTCGGAACCTTTCCGAAGTCCGAATATAGTCGTCCAATATATCGATCTTTACGTCTCGACCATTTCGAGACTCCTCGTCATGTCCCCGATCTCATCCGGGACTCCGAACTCCTTCGGTACATCAAAACTCAATAAAACTGTCATCGTAACGTTAAGCGTGCGGACCCTTCGGGTTCGAGAACTATGTAGACATGACCGAGACACCTCTCCGGTCAATAACCAATAGCGGGACCTGGATGCCCATATTGGCTCCCACATATTCTACGAAGATCTTTATCGGTCAGACCGCATAACAACATACGTTGTTCCCTTTGTCATCGGTATGTTACTTGCCCGAGATTCGATCGTCGGTATCTCGATACCTAGTTCAATCTCGTTACCGGCAAGTCTCTTTACTCGTTCCGTAATACATCATCCCGCAACTAACTCATTAGTCACAATGCTTGCAAGGCTTATAGTGATGTGCATTACCGAGTGGGCCCAGAGATACCTCTCCGACAATCGGAGTGACAAATCCTAATCTCGAAATACGCCAACCCAACAAGTACCTTTGGAGACACCTGTAGAGCACCTTTATAATCACCCAGTTACGTTGTGACGTTTGGTAGCACACAAAGTGTTCCTCCGGTAAACGGGAGTTGCATAATCTCATAGTCATAGGAACATGTATAAGTCATGAAGAAAGCAATAGCAACATACTAAACGATCGGGTGCTAAGCTAACGGAATGGGTCATGTAAATCACGTCATTCTCCTAATGAGGTGATCCTGTTAATCAAATGACAACTCATGTCTATGGCTAGGAAACATAACCATCTTTGATTAACGAGCTAGTCAAGTAGAGGCATACTAGTGACACTCTGTTTGTCTATGTATTCACACATGTATTATGTTTCCGGTTAATACAATTCTAGCATGAATAATAAACATTTATCATGATATAAGGAAATATATAATACTTTATTATTGCCTCTAGGGCATATTTCCTTCATTCGCTTCTTCCACGAAATCCAAGTGTCACGGCCTACCTCACCCGCATGCCCCACGACTGAGAAGGCCGTGCACTCAACGGGGATCAGTCGTCGTGGCCTGCCTCGGCTTGCTGAAAGATGTTGTGCTGCTGGAGTGGAAAGGGTGGGCGAAGAGTGACAGGAAAGAAGGAATATATACACGTACCTGTACTCCTTGGCATCGAAAAGGATCGGCATCCGCCATGAATGCGCGCTCCAAAACTGAAGTGTGATTGCATCTTTAAAGTGTCAGCGGAGCAGTTTCCATCAGATGAGGCGTCACCCACATCGTGCGCCACGGGATCCCCTCGCGCGCGTTGGCCGGATCCCCAAGGACGATCAATCGCGCGCGCGTCGATTGGATCCCCTCGCAGCACCCGCGCCGGCCGCATCGCGAGCGCCTCGATCCCCCCTCTGTCACCGATCAGGTCCTTTGTATCGGGTGCAGCCCGACCCGTCGCTCTGGACCGTACGTGCTCGGTTAGTTAAGTGGGCTGGAAACTCCCAAATCGCCTAATCGGCCCAGTTAACCAGAGGGCTTCATTTCGGCCTACGGAGCAGCAGTCCACAGGACAGCCAGCCCAGTTTTGCCAGATCCGGGACAGATCGCTCTAGCAGGAGATCCGACGGCCAAAAACATGCAGATCACGTAAACGGACGGCTAGAAACGCGAAGCGCTGAGAGGGCTCGCTTTAGGTGCGGTTATACTGTCCTTAATGTGCCCTTGTACGTTAAGGGAAAGTCTCGAGTTCGATTCCTGGAGGGGCCACCTTTTTTGTGTTTTTTCGCTCGTTCACTGCACAGCTAAGGATGGCAATTTTACCCATGGGTATGGGTACCCGCGGATACCGTACCCACATGGGTAGGGTATGGGCACAATTTTATACCCATGGGTAGTACCCATACCCTACCCGTTAAGTCATGGGTAGGGTATGGGTATAGCCTTTTACCCATGGATTGACCGATACCCTACCCATTTATACTAACATGTGAGTTTTACCCGTGATTCACAAGTGTACCTATGTTAAAATTGTGTCGTGAGCTTATGAATCTATGTTAAAGTTGTCACCAATTGTCAATTTGAATTGAGATAATTATCATGTACTCATCTAACAGTTATTGAGTTGAGATCAATATTTTTTTTGTCAAATGTGTTATCGATGAATGTAAATTGCGAATAACTTGTGTATTATTTGATCTACCCGTTGGATACCCAATGGGTATGGCTACCCATCGGGTATGGGTACGGGTATGGATAGAATTTTGTACCCATCGATTACACGGGTACGGGTATGGTATTGCTTTACCCGCCCCATATCTTATCCATTGCCATCCTTATGCACAGCGCCCCGAGCGGTCGTGGGAACCAGGCGCATCGGCCTTGTTGGGCCAGGCCCAGGTTGGCAGCGCGCTGGCGCCGGTACCTGTTAGTGGCGCTAAAGGCGCGGCTTAGGAGCACACCAGGAATATGGTACAGCCACTATGGTTTTTAATTTTTTGGAGACAACGGTACCCCTTTGGTACGCAGTGCACACCACTCCTAGCAGCTTGTACAGTAGCTGGCTGGCCCATGTAGTGTTCTTTTTTGTACCAGTTTGGAAAAGTTCTAGATACTACGGCTTGATTAATTTTGATTTTTTTGCTCGATTTTTTCATTTCTTTTCATATATTAATTTATGGTTTGTCTTTTATTTTAGCTTTTTAAAATTTGGGAACTTTTTAAATAAGGCTAGGCATAGGGGCATTAGCACCCAAAGTGGGTTGGTCAAATTCCAAGGAAAAGAAAGTTACTTATTGATTAAAAAGCTGAAACAATCAATCAGCTACCATATACTCTTGAAAAGGGCAGTAGTACGCAGGTCTTCAATAGCTCTTTAAAAACATGTATTTAAACAAAAAAAAATGTAACTGAAAAAATATTCACATCTTTTAAAAATGTTTATGTTTTTAAAAAGTGTTCATGTATTTTGAAAAACGTTCATGTAAGTAAAAAATGGTAACACCTTTTATAAGAAAATGTTCATCTAACTCAAAAGTGATTGCGCCTTTAAGAAAATGTAGTTTGTTTTTAAAAATGTGTTATTCTGACAAAATGTGTTATGTGTTGTACAGGTGGACTTTCCTACTGGTGACGCTCTACTTTGGGGTAAGCACAACCATCAACTGTGTCAATTTGAGACGAAGTCCCCACAGAATCCTGCAACTAAGCACAACCATCAACTGTGTCGATTTTGTCAGGTTGCCAGTTGGATCTCCATCTACGGGTGTAGGAAAGTAGTCGATTCGAGTGCAAACGGAGAAAACGCAAGGAAGGTCGCTGGGCTTGGCGGTTACCTGCTGCAGATTATGTATCAGGTAACAACAGAAAAGTCTTACGAGAAAAATAGTTTTTTTCTTTCAGAAATTCGTTTTGGCTCCCGGATGCAAATACTCCCGAAATCTGGACCGCCACACTCCCTTAGGATGCACACACCCTCGTCGCGTGTATTATGTCTCGTGTTTACGCGGGGCACCACATTTTTGAACAGTAAACTGGCCCACGCCCCTGACTGCATTAATGCCGTATATATGCCGGTTACAGGACCCGCGTGAATAGATAATTTGTTTAGATGTTCAGAAGAATAGATGCTGGTAATATGACTGGATCACCAACTCTATTAATGCAGTATATATGCCGGTTACATCTATTCTGAACTAGTCAACCAGCATCGGCTTTGGATCTTCACACACAACTTTCATCTGCATACCAAAACGACACGTCATTTCGACATCTGCCCAATCCAGCATACAACAAACCGTTGTGGGCTTGTGACCATCCGTAACTACTCCCTTCATCCCATAATGTAAGACGTTTTTTTGACTCTTCACCGATATCTAGCTACCGACTGTGTAACAGTACACCTCCCGTCGAAGTCTTACACGCGACGACGCTTTAGCTTGCTCGATGACACTTGGTCTTCATCCTCGGATCCATCGTCACAGCGCCATGTGACTCCAGATTCTTCGTACTCCTCCAGCATACCAGCAGGCGGTCCGTCTGCGTTCGGGATCATACTCCCCCACCACTTCCGGCAGCTCAACACATGGCACCTCCTCATGTCTCTCTGCCTACGATCATCAAGCAGGCGTGTTACTCCAAGTTCTTCAGTACACTCCCAAACAATTAACCTTATCAAACAAAACACACACACACACACACACACACACACACACACACACACACACACACACACACACACAAAATACCTTATTTCCTCCTATCCACCTCGGCCAAAATAATTTCTACACCAATTCCATCACCGACAATATAGCGATCAAAATAATGCTCCTCGCGAACCGCTTTTGCAGGTGTGCTGGAACCTAAGTGCGTCATACACATTGTTGTCAAATTGTAATAGTTGATTAATTATATACTCCCTCCAATCCATCGGAGGGAGTACCTTGATTTTAGAACTGGACACTTTGTTGACTTGGCGAAGAGACTAGTTCTACATCCTCAAAAATGCTCCAATGTTTCCACTGGATCCACCGGAAAAGCCACCGCCCAACCGCGCCGCCGGAAGAACCCCCCCTTTCTCCAAGCGCCTTGAACTATAGTAGTTCTTTGCCTCCAGAGCTTTTCTCTGGGCTGCTCTCTAGCGTTTCGATTGTTTTTGAGCTTTCTGTCGCGTTTTTCTTATGCACGTCAATTTCGTTCGTTATTCTTTGGTTCGCAAATTGGATGGTGGGCAGCAGAAGTGATTCTGTAAACACATGTACCATCGGCCCACATCATTGAGTTTGCCCGTCCGTCAACCGCCGTGCGCGTACCAGTTGCCGCCATTCGTTCCCCGTCCGCAGGGACGTTATGTATATACACATGCGTCCTCTGTATTTCGGATCTACACTACACATCTTCGTATGTCGCACTGCATAAATGTTGACATAGATCCTATAGACCAACTAGACATCCTGGATATAGGGTGTATTTGGTTCTTTTATTTTCTTATTATCAGTATTATTACCGTACATCTATCCACAGACAGCTGCAGGTGCTGCCATGCTCACTAACACTGTTTTCTGGGGCATCATTTGCCCGGCCCTCCTTATCCATCATTACAGTGATCTTGACTTTGTAAGTACTTCAATCCAATAGAATTCAGTCCAATCCAATCCCCTACTCGCGGTCAATTCAATTCACCTACCTTTACAACACTTCCCGTGGTTTCGAATTGCGTACTTCTGCGTGTGGACCTGTGCGTACGTGATTTTCGAGTGGATCGTCCATGCTTCGTCTCTAATGACATAAAATTTCTAGCTTGTGTTCCTTTCCTGCATAACTCCGGTAATTGCATTTTTCTTGATAACCAAATTCAATCTTTCACAGGTGGCTGTACTCATTCCTGGACTTGTCGTCCAAGTTTGCACCTCTGTGGTAATAACATTTGTATCTACTTTTATTTTCTTTTTGATGAAAAATAAAAATGCATTTCATTGAAGTAATAAAACCATTCCAAATCGAATAGTCAGTCGGACAAGTGGGTAAGGTAATGTTGGGTGGACCAAAAAAGTTTGGATAGAGCTGAATCTAAGTGTTGATAGTTTTTATCTAAAGAACTTGTGTCTATAATAGTCAAATATACTTTTCTCACTATGTTTCACATGCTGGTAGGTATGTTGTGGCTGGGGTGATGCAAATTCCGTGTTACTTGGTTTTCGGGCTGGTGATCAAGAAGTTGAAGAAGCACCTGAAGCAGTCGCCGTCTGCCCCAGTTCGCGCGACAGCCTAGCCTGGCCGTTCCCAGCAGTCGCCTTCTGCTGTTCGAGTTGCCGAGTGAAGCTGTAGCTGCTTCCACTCTGTTCCCTGCTGCTGCGATGTGGTGTTTTACAGTATATATTTTTCAGACATGATGGATATTAAGACTGGATACTAAGAGAATTTATCAGGATTGGATGCTTCTATGGATTTGTATGCGATGTTACTGGCAAGATTGTATAGTTATATGTAAATTGTATGACTGCATCAGGTTTAACAAATCTTTGAGCATAAGAATGATACTGCCATGTCCATGTTGAGTTGAGCATTAGGTTCATCAAACAATGATACAATGCAAACTGTATACTCCATGTTGAGTTGAGCATCAGGTTCACCAAACAATTTCCTTTGGGCGTCTTCAAATATACAAGTTCAAGCTGACAATAAGAGCTCCATAGATCTTACACACACAAGCGCACAAAATACAAGTTACATATACGAAGACCTCATTTCTCTAGCCCCCAAGTCCCCAGTGATTGGAAAATAAGTTAACGTTTTTTAAGGTAAAACATGCATGCTATTTATTCATATAGTTCGGGGATCTCAGCAGATACAAATCGAAGAATACAAGAGGCTCTTGAGCCCACAACTTACATAAATCGTTGCTAACTCCCTCTCTAGCCAGTGCATGCGCTGCATTGTTAGCTGATCACCTAACCCAGCTCACCTTGAACTCCATTCTAGTACTCCTTCACCTCCTCAATCACTGGCCCCACAGTGGACAAGTTTTCCATGGGGTCATTTAACATGCACACCACAGCTTTGCAGTCCATCTCGACATGTAACATCTGAAAATCCATCTCTATTGCGAGCTTTACAAGAAGTTCAGCGGTTCAGGGTTGGAAACTTGTGGGAAAACATGACACGCACCAACACTGAAATCTCCATCTTTGATCTCTGAAGATCACATGAAGTTTCTTCTTCTCTTATGTTACCTTCTTCCCAGCCTTTTCTACAACCTTCTTCTTCACATGAGTTTTTTTGGTCTTCACTTTTGGAGCTTTTCCCAGTCCAATAGTTGATCACTTTGTTGTTGCACCATTAATAGTTGATGTTAATACTGTCTTGCTCTTCACAGGAATTTCTTCTTCTTTCGTGTGGCCTTCTCCATAAGCACAAAAAGTTACTCCGAGGTACATGATAACTACCTATTAACCTAATCATGTGAAATAAAGTTTCATGGTTTAGCATTGGTAAACCCAAGGTTAATGTTGGTATAGACAGGGTAATTAGTGACCTAATTACAGCATGCAAGGGCTAATTATCACTATGTGAGTCATAAAACTTTTTATTGCTGCATGGCTAAAAACCCAAAAGACTCTTGCTAACAAATCAAAAAATATTTTCTTACCAATTGCCTAGATAATTACCAACAATTTTCTTTCTGGAAGAAGCTAGAGTTCAAGCCTTTTGCACCTTGCCTGCCGTCATGCTTCATCTAATATGCCTAAAAGGCACGCATAAGTTGTGACATGAGCTTCGAGCTAAAGCAAGCTCCTGCAGAATGTGGCACTGAATCCACATAATAGTATCAGATCACATAAGTATAATAACAATGGTGAGGATAGAAATAACTAAGGATGATTAAGAAATTGCTTGAAAGTGTATTCATTGCAGTATTTATGATGAATATATTTCACTATTATATTAGTGCCACGATTCAACATCCAAAATAAAAAGAATAAGCATTAAGATTGTGGGATGTGCTTGCCATTTCTTTAAAATCTAAAAATATCATCAGAGAATATAACTCAGTCCTCATATAACCAAAACAGAGGCTACCAATTTAGGAGTGGATGTCAAGTACTCCTAAGCTGCAAAAGGCTGATGCAAATTGTTGGAAGATGAAACATATCGAATATTATTAAATGAATTAAAAAATAGGGAAGCACAATGATTATTTACTCATACATGTTCACATGGCCCTGGAGCTTTGTCCGTGAACTACTGGTAGACAACACTTCAGTAGTCAAAGAAACATATTAGTGTCACCCATATTCTCAAATCACAAATGAATGAAAAATGAATAGAATACTCAGCAGCATACCATTTATTTAGTTTTATCCAGCAAGCAGAAAAATAGAAGTGCCATTTATTTAGCTTCTGACAGTGAGCAGCAATATAAGAGGGTCAATCTATTAAGAACATCAACCATCCAATTTATGTCATTTGCTAACTCCCAGGAATGCACACTCATGTTCCTGTCTGCAAGTAACAAAATGTTAAGCAATAAGTTTAGAATTCAACAAAAGATCAGTAAAGAACTTGGAGGTGGGGTTTGTAACACCACAGAATAATTTCTAATCGGACTGCAACACCTGATGCATGGCACGGGCTGTTACTACGAGACATGAGCCACATACTCACTCTGTTCCAAAATATAGTGCTTCCTCTATTCCTGTGCTTTAACTTTGACCATAAATTTAACCAACAAGACCGACTGCGGCGGGAGCAAAAGTTATACCAGTGAATTCGTATTCAAAAGAAGTTTTCAATTATATAATTTTTTCTCTCGCCGCAGTCGGTCTCGTTGGTTAAATTTATGGTCAAAGTTGGACCTCGGGAAGCGCGGGCGCACTATATTTTGGATGGAGAGAGTATATTATTCAACTATTAAAAAATATTTTCACCGACGCATGGTAAGAACCAATGGCAAGCAGGATCCCGAGTGACATTCTTAACCTAATCTATTCCAGAAAGGCACATATGTTGGTTAATCTACATTATCCTGCCCAATTCCATCCATGATTGGATGCCTCACATGAGAATTTCGTCAAGCACTTAACACACACAAAACAACCAAAGAAAAAGGAACATAAAATGGAGGGGAATACGGTTAGACTTACACAAATAGGGGTAGGAGCAAGGCATATTATTATATCATGGTGCGGTTATGGTGTGCAATTCAAAGGGTAAACACATGATCAATATTTGCAAGCAATCGACAACAACAATACGGAGGTCCATACAACTAGTTCATTCTACTCATCCGAGATAGGCTTCACACAAATGGAAGAACTATTGTTTGATCTGTCAGAGAATTTGAACCAACCAATGAAACGGTGGTGATCAATACAAGTACAACAGGCTCTTGAACCATCGCACTGAAGTAGTGAACATTCCAACTAAAATGTTTGTGCATGCATAGGATGGCATTCACGGTGTGAAAACACTATAATAAATCAGTCGCCACTGACTTGCCAATGCGTCGGCACTTCTGTATGGAAGGGAGGATGAGTTCAGGAATTGGATCTATTCACAGAAAACTAAGCAATAGCGACAATGAGCTTACAGAAATAATTTGTAAAAGCACATGATCTGATTGTACAAGTAAAAAGAACATATGCACAGCAAAGTCCGGTTTTACGAAACCATTTCAGGTCATAATAAGCTGACATTTGTTCTTTCCTACTTCTACATCAGGTTCATGAAATATACTTAATAAAATAAAACAATATGATTGAGATGATTAACGAACTGATCAGTTTCATTAATGAAATTGGTTTTTCTTTAAATAAAGCACGTGAAAAAGGTAAAATTGAAGGAAATATGCCCTAGAGGCAATAATAAAGTTGTTATTTATATTTCCTTATATCATGATAAATTTTTATTATTCCTGCTATAATTGTATTAACCGTAAACTTAGTACATGTGTGAATATATAGACAAATAGAGTGTCACTAGTATGCCTCTACTTGACTAGCTCGTTAATCAAAGATGGTTAAGTTTCCTAGCCATGGACAAAAGTTGTCATTTGATGAACGGGATCACATCATTAGAGAATGATGTGATTGACTTGACCCATCCGTTAGCTTAGCACAATGATCGTTTAGTTTGTTGCTATTGCTTTCTTCATAACTTATACATGTTCCTATGACTATGAGATTATGCAACTCCCGAATACCGGAGGAACACTTAGTGTGCTATCAAACGTCACAACGTAACTGGGTGATTATAAAGATGCTCTACAGGTGTCTCCGATGGTGTTTGTTGAGTTGGCATAGATCAAGATTAGGATTTGTCACTCCGATTGTCGGAGAGGTATCTCTGGGCCCTCTCGGTAATGCACATCACTATAAGCCTTGCAAGCAATGTGACTAATGAGTTAGTTGCAGGATGATGCATTACAGAACGAGTAAAGAGACTTGCCGGTAACGAGATTGAACTTGGTATTGAGATACCGACGATCGAATCTCGGGCAAGTAACATACCGATGACAAAGGGAACAATGTATGTTGTTATGCGGTTTGACCGATAAAGATCTTCGTAGAATGTGTAGGAACCAATATGAGCATCCAGGTTCCGCTATTGGTTATTGACCGGAGATGAGTCTCGGTCGTGTCTACATAGTTCTCGAACCCGTAGGGTCCGCACGCTTAACGTTCGATGACGATCGGTATTATGAGTTTATGTGTTTTGATGTACCGAAGCTTGTTCGGAGTCCCGGATGTGATCACGGACATGATGAGGAGTCTCGAAATGGTCGAGACATAAAGATCGATATATTGGAAGGCTATGCTTGGACATCGGAATGGTTCCGGGGTGAGTTCGGGCATTTACCGGAGTACCGGGGGGTTACCGGAACCCCCCGGGGAGTCATTGGGCCTTAATGGGCCTTAGTGGGAGAGAGGAGGAGGCGACCAAGGTGGGGGCGCGCCCCCCAAGCCCAATCCAAATTGGGAAGGGGGCCGACCCCCCTTTCCTTCTCTCCCTCTCCCTCTTCCTTCTTCTCCTACTCCAACTAGGGAAGGGGGGGGGGGATCCTACTCCCACCGGGAGTAGGACCCCCCTTGGGCGCGCCATAGAGAGGACCGGCCCTCCCCTCCTCCACTCTTTTATATACGGGGGAGGGGGGCACCCCATAGACACACAAGTTGATTGTTTAGCCGTGTGCGGTGCCCCCCTCCACAGATTTCCACCTCGGTCATATCGTTTTAGTGCTTAGGCGAAGCCCTGCGCCAGTAGCTTCATCATCACCGTCACCACGCCGTCGTGCTGACGAAACTCTCCCTTGACCTCAGCTGGATCTTGAGTTCGTGGGACGTCACCGAGCTGAACGTGTGCAGATCGCGGAGGTGCCGTACCTTCGGTGCTAGGATCGGTCGGATCGTGAAGACGTACAACTACATCAACCGCGTTGTCATAACGCTTCCGCTTACGGTCTACGAGGGTACGTGGACAACACTCTCCCCTTTCGTTGCTATGCATCACCTAGATGGGTCTTGCATGTGCGTAGGATTTTTTTTGAAATTACCGCGTTCCCCAACAGTGGTATCAGAGCCAGGTGTATGCATAGATGTTATATGCACAAGTAGAACACAAAGAGTTGTGGGCGATAATAGTCATACTGCTTACCATCATGTCATACTTTGATTCGGCGGTATTGTTGGATGAAGCGGCTCAGACCTACATTACGCGTACGCTTACGCGAGACTGGTTCTACCGACGTGCTTCGCACACAGGTGGCTAGTGGGTGTCTGTTTCTCCAACTTTAGTTGAATCGAGTGTAACTATGCCCGGTCCTTGTTGAAGATTAAAACAGAAAACTTGACAAAAAATTGTTGTGGTTTTGATGCGTAGGTAAGAACGGTTCTTGCTAAGCCCGTAGCAGCCACGTAAAACTTGCAACAACAAAGTAGAGGACGTCTAACTTGTTTTTGCAGGGCATGTTGTGGTGTGATATGGTCAAGACGTGATTATATAAATTGTTGTATGAGATGATCATGTTTTGTAACACAGTTATCGGCAACTGGCAGGAGCCATATGGTTGTCGCTTTATTGTATGAAATGCAATCGCCATGTAATTGCTTTACTTTATCACTAAGCGGTAGCGATAGTCGTAGAAACAATAGTTGGCGAGATGACAACGATGCTTCGATGGAGATCAAGGTGTCAAGCCGGTGACGATGGTGATCATGACGGTGCTTTGAAGATGGAGATCAAAGGCACAAGATGATGATGGCCATATCATATCACTTATATTGATTGCATGTGATGTTTATCCTTTATGCATCTTATTTTGCTTAGTTCGGCGGTAGCATTATAAGATGATCTCTCACTAAATTTCAAGGTATAAGTGTTCTCCCTGAGTATGCACCATTGCTACAGTTTGTCGTGCCGAGACACCATGTGATGATCGGGTGTGATAAGCTCTACGTTCACATACAATGGGTGCAAGGAAGTTTTGCACATGCAGAATACTCGGGTTAAACTTGACGAGCCTAGCATATGCAGATATGGCCTCGGAACATTGAGACCAAAAGGTCGAGTGTGAATCATATAGTAGATATGATCAACATAGTGATGTTCACCATTGAAAACTACTCCATCTCACGTGATGATCGGACATGGTTTAGTTGATATGGATCACGTGATCACTTATCTAAGTGGGAGTTCTTAAGTAATATGATTAATTGAACTTTAATTTATCATGAACTTAGTACCTGATAGTATTTTGCATGTCTATGTTGTTGTAGATAGATGGCCCGTGTTGTTGTCCCGTTGAATTTTAATGCGTTCCTAGAGAAATCTAAGTTGAAAGATGATGGTAGCAACTACACGGTCTGGGTCCATAACTTGAGGATTATCCTCATTGCTGCACAGAAGAATTACGTCCTGGAAGCACCGCTAGGTGACAAACCTGCTACAGGAGCAATGCCAGATGTTATGAACGTCTGGCAGAGCAAAGCTGATGACTACTCGATAGTTCAGTGTGCCATGCTTTACGGCTTAGAACCGGGACTTCAACGACATTTTGAACGTCATGGAGCATATGAGATGTTCCAGGAGTTGAAGTTAATATTTCAAGCAAATGCCCGGTGAGAGATATGAAGTCTCCAATAAGTTCTATAGCTGCAAAATGGAGGAGAATAGTTCTGTCAGTGAACATATACTCAGAATGTCTGGGTACCAAAACCACTTGACTCAACTGGGAGTTAATCTTACTGATGATAGTGTCACTGACAGAGTTCTTCAATCACTGCCACCAAGCTACAAAAGCTTCGTGATGAACTATAATATGCAAGGGATGGATAAGACAATTCCCGAGCTCTTCGCAATGCTAAAGGCTGCGGAGGTAGAAATCAAGAAGGAGCATCAAGTGTTGATGGTTAACAAGACCACCCGTTTAAAGAAAAAAGGCAAAGGGAAGAAGGGAAACTTCAAGAAGAACGGCAAACAAGTTGCTGCTCAAGTGAAGAAGCCCAAGTCTGGACCTAAGCCTGAGTGCTTCTACTGCAAAGGGACTGGTCACTGGAAGTGGAACTGCCCCAAGTATTTGGCGGAGAAGAAGGATGGCAAAGTGAAAGGTATATTATATATACATGTTATTGATGTGTACTTAACTAATGCTCGCAGTAGCGCCTGGGTATTTGATACTGGTTCTGTTGCTAATATTTGCAACTCGATACAGGGGCAACGGATTAAGCGAAGGTTGGCTAAGGACGAGGTGACAATGCGCGTAGGAAATGGTTCCAAAGTCGATGTGACCGCCGTCGGCACGCTACCTCTACATCTACCTTCGGGATTAGTTTTAGACCTAAATAATTGTTATTTGGTGCCAGCGTTGAGCATGAACATTATATCTGGATCTTGTTTGATGCGAGACGGTTATTCATTTAAATCAGAGAATAATGGTTGTTCTATTTATATGAGTAATATCTTTTATGGTCATGCACCCTTCATGAGTGGTCTATTTTTACTAAATCTTGATAGTAGTGATACACATGTTCATAGTATTGAAGCCAAAAGATATAAGTTTAATAATGATAGTGCAACTTATTTGTGGCACTGCCGTTTAGGTCATATTGGTGTAAAGCGCATGAAGAAACTCCATGCTGATGGGCTTTTGGAATCACTTGATTATGAATCACTTGATGCTTCCGAACCATGCCTCATGGGCAAGATGACTAAAACTCTGTTCTCCAGAACAATGGAGCGAGCAACAGACTTGTTGGAAATAATACATACTGATGTATGCAGTCTGATGAGTGTTGATGCTTGCGGCGGGTATCGTTATTTTCTTACCTTCACAGATGATTTGAGCAGATATGGGTATATCTACTTGATGAAACATAAGTCTGAAACATTTGAAAGTTCAAAGAATTTCAGAGTGAAGTGGAAAATCATCGTAACAAGAAAATAAAGTTTCTGCGATCTGATCGTGGAGGAGAATATTTGAGTTACAAGTTTGGTCTTCATTTGAAACACTGCGGAATAGTTTCGCAACTCACGCCACCTGGAACACCACAGCGTAATGGTGTGTCTGAACGTCGTAATCGTACTTCATTAGATATGGTGCGATCTATGATGTCTCTTACTGATTTAGCACTATCGTTTTGGGGTTATGCTTTGGAGACGGCTGCATTCACGTTAAATAGGGCACCATCTAAATCCGGTGAGACAACACCATATGAACTGTGGTTTGGCAAGAAACCCAAGTTGTCGTTTCTTAATGTTTGGGGCTGCGATGCTTATGTGAAAAAGCTTCAACGTGATAAGCTCGAACCCAAATCGGAGAAATGTGTCTTCATAGGATACCCAAAGGAGACTGTTGGGTACACCTTCTATCACAGATCCGAAGGCAAGATATTCGTTGCTAAGAATGGATCCTTTCTAGAGAAGGAGTTTCTCTCGAAAGAAGTGAGTGGGAGGAAAGTAGAACTTGACGAGGTAATTGTACCTACTCCCTTATTGGAAAGTATTTCTTCACAGAAATTAGTTCCAGTGATTCCTACACCACTAAGTGAGGAAGCTAATGATAATGATCATGAAACTTCTGATCAAGTTACTACCGAACCTCGTAGGTCAACCAGAGTAAGATCCGCACCAGAGTGGTATGGTAATCCTGTTCTGGGGGTCATGTTACTTGACCATGATGAACCTACGAACTATGAGGAAGCGATGATGAGCCCAGATTCCGCAAAATGGCTTGAGGCCATGAAATCTGAGATGGGATCCATGTATGAGAACAAAATGTGGACTTTGGTTGACTCGCCCGATGATCGGCAAGCCATAGAGAATAAATGGATCTTCAAGAAGAAAACTGACGATGACGGTAATATTACTGTCTACAAAGCTTGACTTGTTGTGAAAGGTTTTCGACAAGTTCAAGGAGTTGACTACGATGAGACTTTCTCACCCGTAGCGATGCTTAAGTCCGTCCGAATCATGCTAGCAATTGCCGCATTTTATGATTATGAAATTTGGCAAATGGATGTCAAAACTGCATTCCTTAATAGATATCTTAAAGAAGAGTTGTATATGATGCAACCAGAAGGTTTTGTCGATCCAAAAGGTGCTAACAAAGTGTGCAAGCTCCAGCGATCCATTTATGGACTGGTGCAAGCTTCTCGGAGTTGGAATATACGCTTTGATAGTGTGATCAAAGCATATGGTTTTATACAGACTTTTGGAGAAGCCTGTATTTACAAGAAAGTGAGTGGGAGCTCTGTAGCATTTCTGATATTATATGTGGATGACATATTGTTGATCGGAAATGATACTGAATTTCTGAATAGCATAAAAGGATACTTGAATAAGAATTTTTCAATGAAAGACCTCGACGAAGTTGCTTATATATTGGGCATCAAGATCTATAGAGATAGATCAAGACGCTTAATTGGACTTTCACAAATCACATACCTTGATAAAGTTTTGAAGAAGTTCAAAATGGATCAATCAAAGAAAGGGTTCTTGCCTGTGTTACAAGGTGTGAAGTTGAGTCAGACTCCATGCCCGACCACTGCAGAAGATAGAGAGAAAATGAAGGTCATTCCCTATGCTTCAACCATAAGTTCTATCATGTATGCAATGCTGTGTACCGGACCTGATGTGTGCCTTGCTATTAGTTTAGCAGGGAGGTACCAAAGTAATCCAGGAGTGGATCACTGGACAGTGGTCAAGAACATCCTGAAATACCTGAAAAGGACTAAGGATATGTTTCTCATTTATGGAGGTGACAAAGAGCTTGTCGTAAACGGTTATGTCGATGCAAGCTTTGACACTGATCCCGATGACTCTAAGTCACAAACCGGATACATATATTTATTGAATGGTGGAGCTGTCAGTTGGTGCAGTTCCAAGCAGAGCGTCGTGGCGGGATCTACGTGTGAAGCGGAGTACATAGCTGCTTCAGAAGCAACAAATGAAGGAGTCTGGATGAAGGAGTTCATATCCGGTCTAGGTGTCATACCTAGTGCATCGGGTCCAATGAAAATATTTTGTGACAATACTGGTGCAATTGCCTTGGCAAAGGAATCCAGATTTCACAAGAGAACCAAGCACATCAAGATACGCTTCAATTCCATCCGCGACCAAGTCAAGGAGGGAGACATAGAGATTTGCAAGATACATACGGATCTGAATGTTGCAGACCCGTTGACTAAGCCTCTCTCACGAGCAAAACATGATCAGCACCAAGACTCCATGGGTGTTAGAATCTTTACAATGTAATCTAGATTATTGACTCTAGTGCAAGTGTGAGACGGAAGGAAATATGCCCTAGAGGCAATAAAAAAGTTGTTATTTATATTTCCTTATATCATGATAAATGTTTATTATTCCTGCTATAATTGTATTAACCGGAAACTTAGTACATGTGCGAATATATAGACAAACAGAGTGTCACTAGTATGCCTCTACTTGACTAGCTCGTTAATCAAAGATGGTTAAGTTTCCTAGCCATGGACAAAAGTTGTCATTTGATGAACGCTATCACAGCATTAGAGAATGATGTGATTGACTTGACCCATCCGTTAGCTTAGCACAATGATCGTTTAGTTTGTTGCTATTGCTGTCTTCATAACTTATACATGTTCCTATGACTATGAGATTATGCAACTCCCGAATACCGGAGGAACACTTAGTGTGCTATCAAACGTCACAACATAACTGGGTGATTATAAATATGCTCTACAGGTGTCTCCAATGGTGTTTGTTGAGTTGGCATAGATCAAGATTAGGATTTGTCACTCCGATTGTCGGAGAGGTATCTCTGGGCCCTCTCGGTAATGCACATCACTATAAGCCTTGCAAGCAATCTGACTAATGAGTTAGTTGCGGGATGATGCATTACGGAACGAGTAAAGAGACTTGCCGGTAACGATATTGAACTAGGTATTGAGATACCGACGATCGAATCCCGGGCAAGTAACATACCGATGACAAAGGGAACAACGTATGTGGTTATGCGGTTTGACCGATAAAGATCTTCGTAGAATGTGTAGGAACCAATATGAGCATCCAGGTTCCGCTATTGGTTATTGACCGGAGATGAGTCTCGGTCATGTCTACATAGTTCTCGAACCTGTAGGGTCCGCACGCTTAACATTTGATGACGATCGGTATTATGAGTTTATGTGTTTTGATGTACTTAAGGTTGTTTGGAGTCCTGGATGTGATCACGGACATGACGAGGAGTCTCGAAATGGTCGAGACATAAAGATCGATATATTAGAAGGCTATGTTTGGACATCGGAATGGTTCCAGGTGAGTTCGGGCATTTATCGGAGTACCGGGGGGTTACCGAAACCCCCTGGGGAGTCATTGGGCCTTAATGGGCCTTAGTGGGAGTGAGAAGGAGGTGGCCAAGGTGGGGGCGTGCCCCCAAGCCCAATCCGAATTGGGGATGGGGCCGGCCCCCCTTTCCTTCTCTCCCTCTCCCTCTTCCTTCTTCTCCTACTCCAACTAGGGAAGCGGGGGGGGGGGGGGGGAATCCTACTCCCACCGGGAGTAGGACTCCCCCTTGGGCGCGCCATAGAGAGGGCCGGCCCTCCCCTCCTCCACTCCTTTATATACGGGGGAGGGGGGCACCCCATAGACACACAAGTTGATTGTTTAGCCGTGTGCAGTGCCCCCTCCATAGATTTCCACCTCGGTCATATCGTTGCAATGCTTAGGCGAAGCCCTGCGCCGGTAGCTTCATCATCACCGTCACCACGTCGTCGTGTTGACGAAACTCTCCCTCGACCTCAGCTAGATCTAGAGTTCATGGGACGTGACCGAGCTGAACGTGTGCAGATCACGGAGGTGCCATACCTTCGGTGCTAGGATCGGTCGGATCGTGAAGACGTACGACTACATCAACCGCGTTGTCATAACGCTTCCGCTTACGGTCTATGAGGGTACGTGGACAACACTCTCCCCTCTTGTTGCTATGCATCACCTAGATGGATCTTGCGTGTGCGTAGGAATTGTTTTGAAATTACTGCGTTCCCCAACAAAAATTAGAAACCAATAACTATGAACATGGCACTAGAATACAACAGAAGATTACACAATTAACGACTCAGTGATGACTTGACTGTCTGTCCCATCAAACGAGGTAAAATAACAGAAAAAACTAATTTTGAAACTACTTTTATCCAAGAACTTCTGTAGTTATTACCTAAACAGGTGTAAATTGTTGCTAACTATGACTTTCTCTTAGAGCTTTAACAGGAGATGTAGGGCACCCAGACACAGCTGATCTCATGATTCTCATCAGTCTCACATGGGGCTTCTGCTGCTCCCTTTCGATCTGATCATTCCCATACAAATCCTGTTCTCCGAACAACTCAGACTAAATCATCCCAAATCTGACAACCTCTACCAAACCTGACGGTGCAGTGGCGTCAACCGCGCCCGTCACCACGTTGAGCACTCACCCTGCGGCGCGCTCAGCCAGTCCTACGCGGCGACTTGGGCGGCTGCTGCTGGTTGACGGGCATCGCCGTCGAGGCTGACAGGCGCCATGCACAAGAGGAGGTTGGAGATGGGCTCGCGGAGGTGGGCAACTTGCCCAGACGGGCAGAGCAGAGGATCAGTGGAGAAGGCTGGCCGGGACTTCATCAAACCCTCTGAAAACCCTCTCTGCTGATTTTCAAGTTTGAACAACTTTGCACTATCAAGTTTCACCAAATGTGCTCAAACTTGGTACACATGCCCAAATGTTCTAATCTTTTATCTAGACCAAGTGGTTCAAGATGGAGAACAGTGTAACTTGGTCAAACCTTGCCAAAAACCCTTCTAACCAAAACTATGGATGAAATAGTTTACATTGTGAACCTTCTCCAAATGAGCAACAAATTTGTAGACTAGCTCCAATTGCCCCCAAACTCATTCCTGCTAAGTTTCAAATCCATTGGATTCCTCTAGCTACCTCAAGTCATCACCAAACACCTTATGCCATATTTTTGTGATCAATGATTGGAGCACCAAATGGACTACAGAGCGCAAATTTTTACCAGATGTTGGGGATATAATTACTAGCGTAACCCGCCCAGGAGGGGCCAGGTTACGCCTATGGCGATTCACCGTGTGAAGCCCATGATGATTCTTGAAGACGACGGTTCAGTTAAGGGCCCAAAGCCCAAAGGCAACTTAAGGCCCGTAGTGATAAACCACCATGATGGCATAACTTGTATTATAAGGCAAGATTAACTAGTCACCGAGCCGGACACTGTTTATGAGCCGGCCGAGACTCTGTAGGCCGCAGGGCGTCAACCCGTGTATATAAGGGGACGACCCAGCGGCGGCTTAGGGCAAGTAACACCAAATCGAGAGCCAGGCATAGCGGATTTGCTCCCTGGTCATCGAAACCCTAGCAATTCCACCTCAACTGGATTAGGCTTTTACCTTCACCGCAAGGGGCCGAACCAGTATAAACCCTCGTGTCCTTTGTCCCGCTTTAACCCCTTTAAGCTTCCTAGTTGCGATGGCTCCACGACTAAGTCTTTTCACGAGGACATCTGCCGTGACAATTCCACGACAGTTGGCGCCCATCGTGGGGCCAGCGCACGGTGGATTTGAGTTCTTGAAGGGCAGCTTCGAAGGGCTCAAGGGATACGCTGTGGGATGGATGACCAAGAGTCGTCGCAACAAGCTTTACATCGACGACGCCGGCTGGGGCCCCGACGCCGGCTCAATTGAGTACGGGTACCGGGTCCCCTTCGGTGGAATCCACGTCTTCATCGGCCGGATTGGCGAGCCGGGCCCTGAGCCGGACATCTGCACGGCCGGATTGGAGACCCGCCCGGGCTCAGCTCGCCATGAAGCATGCCTTCGTGGGTTGCATCCATGGAGGGGAACTTTCTGAAGGATCCGTGGATGGCGGTGAGACGGCCGTCTACTCTGATGGTGAGTCGTCTACTGGTGAGACGGATTCGTTGTATCAATTACAAGACGGCGGGCTTGGGGGCTGTTCCGATGTTAGCAGTATTCCGGACCCCTTTGAGCCGCCGAGTAGAGTAGGGATCTTCATGGCTGGCACTCAACCCGGTCAAAACTCTACGGCTGCGACAGCGATAACCTCCGGGTCAGGAGCAGCCGGGGCAGGAGGCCCTGTGCGCCCGCCGGCTCAGGTGCTGATAGATCTCATGGACAGATTGACAACCCTTTTAACCGCCACAGTTATTCCGGCGGATCAGGCTGAGCATGATGCAGAGGTGGCACGGTTACGTGAGGAGGTAGCCCGAGCCAAAGAAGCCCTAGCAGCTGAGGACACCAGATTGGCCGCAGAGCGGGCGGCTTTGGATGCTCGAGCTCAACAGATCCAGTCAGAGGCTTTCCAGCTTACGATGAATCTGAACGCGTCTAATGAGGTGATGAGGAGGAGGCACCAGAAGGCTCAATCCCGTCTGCCTCTGGTTTATGATCCTCGGAATCTCTTCTGCACACCCGGAGCCGGCCCTAGTAACCCGCCGGAGGCAAACCGGTTTATAACACCCGGAGCGGGGGCGCCGGTTCAGCCCCGAGTGATGGAACCTCCTCACATGAATACTGCCCCGCCTCGCTACATACCAACACCACCGGGTCATTTTTCTAACCCTTTGGAGAACTTGATCGCTGCGTGGGCGCGTTTGGCGGCTCTCCCAGTGGATGGCGACTCTCCAACAGCAGTTGAGACACGAAGGGTCAGAGAACTTCTTCAGACGGCTCTGGCGCAGCAGGAGGCTTATTCTTATAGTCGAGACAGGATTCATTCGACTCCTCGCCCAAGCCGGAGCCCGAGTTACAGCAGACATATGGATTCGGCGGCCGTATCAAGCAACTCCCAGCGCCGTAACCAGCCAGGTGGGCATAACCCGGTACAGGACAGGATACATCAAGAGGCTGAGCGGGCGGCTCAGCAGGTGGCTCACCAAACCTTCCCGGCTTATCCGACGACTTCTATTGAGGCAGGCATAGCTACGAGAACCGGCGGTGTTCCTTGTTTGGTGCCGGCTCTGCGGAATGAGCGTTTGCCCAAGGATTTCAAGGGACCTTGAAAGGTGCCGAATTACACAGCTGATTTACAGCCTAGGGCGTGGATTGAAAGCTATGAGATGGCCATGGAGCTGTTGGAGGTCAGTGATGCGGCGATGGCCAAGTACTTCACCATGATGTTGGATGGAACGGCCCGCACTTGGCTGAAGGGGCTGCCGCCTAATTCCATTGGTTCATGGGCAGAGTTAAAAGCCCGGTTTATCCAGAACTTCAAAGACACATGCAAGCAGCCGATGTCAATTGTGGATTTGACTAATTGCAAGCAAGAGGAAGGTGAGTCCATGACCCATTGGGTGCGCCGGGTCAAGGCCATAATACATTCATCTGATAAGATGGATGCCGGCTCTGCAATTTTAATGTTGGAGAAAAATTGCCGTTTTACGCCTCTAAAGCA
The DNA here is from genome assembly GCF_018294505.1 of Triticum aestivum. Lineage (NCBI taxonomy): Eukaryota > Viridiplantae > Streptophyta > Magnoliopsida > Poales > Poaceae > Triticum > Triticum aestivum. Next base: position 444,526,695 of record NC_057805.1, read on the forward strand.
GAAGCTGGGGTGGCTCAAGCGTGATTGTAATGACATGGGTCAGATCATGGCGGCTCTGGTCAAGTACGCCGATTCTGATAGTACCAAGGATCCCGAGTCTGATGAGGATAAGACAGGGAAGGGAAAGAAGAACGGCAATGGAAAGGGTCATCAGCATAACCCGGCGAATCAAGGAGGCAATAAAAGTAAGGCTGACAGTAACCCGGAGTTTGTGGCTAATACCAATTCACAGGGCAACAATCAACGACGCAAGGGGAGACCGCCCCCTCGGTCTGGCGGGTCAGGTCCTACTCTTGAGCAATTGCTCAATGAGCCCTGTCCAAAACACGGCACTCGGGAGAAGCCGGCCACTCACCTATGGAAGGATTGCATGATCATGAAGGCTTTCAAAAATTCTAACATGTTCGATGGAAACCATGGGCCTGGCGGCGGCTTAGGTGGAGGCGGTTTTCACGGCCCGGGCGGCGGCTAGTTCCGGCTTTCAAGGAAATCAAGGTGGTTATAATCAACAGTCTGGCTAGGGAGGTCAGCAACAGCAGCAATCGGGTTATCAGAGCAATCCAAAGCAGCTGAATAGTGGACAGTATCATGTGTTCACCACTAGTCTGTGCAAACGAGACCAGAAGCTTCACAAAAGGGCTGTGAACGTTGTTGACCGACAGTCCCTCGTTATTTGAGGTGGTCAGAGCAGCCGATTGTGTGGAGCAGGGAAGATCACCCTCCCCGGGTTGACAATCCGGGTCAGTTGGCTCTGGTAGTGGCACCTCAGGTTGGTGGATATAAATTCACTAAGGTGCTCATGGATGGAGGCAGCAGCATCAATATCCTCTATTATGAGACCTTTCGTCGTATGGGGTTGACTGATAAGGATCTTAGGATATCTAACACTATTTTCCATGGAGTGGTGCCTGGTAAGTCGGCATACCCAGTTGGTAAGATTGAACTGGCGGTAGCCTTCGGAGATGAGCATGATTCTAGGGCTGAGAAATTAACCTTTGAAGTGGTCAAGATCAAGAGCCCATATCACGCCCTGTTTGGACGGCCGGCTTATGCCAAATTCATGGCGCAGCCGTGTTATGTTTACTTGCAGCTCAAGATGCCGGGTCACAAGGGCACCATCACCGTACATGGGAGTCGGAAGATAGCCCTTAGAATGTGAGGAAGGTGACGCTGCTTATGCTGAATCTGTCTGTGCAGCATAGGAGTTGAAGTTCTATAAAGACAATGTTGACCCGGCGGACATGATGTCTCTGAAGAAGCCAACCACGGAACACGAGCCGGTGATGAAATTTAAGTCGGCCGATGACACCAAGCTTGTTGATTTTGTTCCAGGCGACTCATCTAAGCAATTCAGTATCAGTGCCAATCTGGATCCCAAATAGGAAAGCGTGCTCATCGAGTTCATCCGTGAGAACCGGGACATCTTTGCATGGAAACCTTCTGACATGCCGGGTGTACCGAGAGAACTCGCTGAGCACACTCTCAATATTGATCCAAAGTTTAAGCCGGTCAGGCAGTTTCTTCGGCGGTTTAACGAGGAGAGGCGTAAAGCTATAGGTGAGGAGGTGGCCCGGCTCTTGGCGGCCAGGTTTATTGTTGAAGTTTTTCACCGGAGTGGTTGGCTAACCCTGTGCTTGTACTAAAAAAGAACGGCACCTGGCGTATGTGTGTGGATTACACGGACTTAAACAAGGCTTGTCCGGCTGATCCTTTCGCTCTCCCCCGTATTGATCAGATCATTGATGCGACGGCGGGTTGTGAGCGTTTGAGTTTTTTGGATGCTTATTCTGGTTATCATCAGATCAAGATGGCAGTTAAGGACCAGGAGAAGACGGCTTTCATCACTCCGTTTGGAGCCTTCTGTTATGTGTCTATGCCTTTTGGGCTTAAAAGTGCCGAGGCGAATTATCAGCGATGTGTGCAGAACTGTCTCCATAATCAGATTGGGCGTAATGTTCATGCTTATGTGGATGATATTGTGGTGAAGTCCAGAGAGAAGGAGACCTTGATAGATGATCTGAAGGAAACCTTTGATAATCTCCGGGTCTACAAAATGATGCTTAACCCGGCCAAGTGTGTATTTGGCGTGCCAGCAGGCAAACTTTTGGGTTTTCTGGTTTCTAACAGGGGCATTGAGGCTAACCCAGAGAAGATCAAGGCAATCACCTCTTTGTCTAAGCCGGCGTGCGTCAATGATGTTCAGCGACTGGCGGGTCGTATCGCTGCTTTAAGCCGGTTAGGTGAGAAGGCTATACCGCTGTATCAGATGAAGAAGAAGACAAACAACTTTGTCTGGAGTGATGCCGCTAACGCTGCCTTTGAAGATTTAAAGAGACAGTTATCTGAGCCGCCGGTCCTTGCTGCTCCCATTGATAAGGAACCCTTGTTACTGTATGTAGCTGCTAACTCACGTGCTGTCAGTGTTGCAATTGTGGTGGAGTGCAAGGAGGCTGGCAAGGAGCATCCGGTTCAATGGCCGGTTTACTACATCAATGAGGTACTTATTGAGTCCAAGCAAAGGTACCCACATTGGTAGAAACTTGTTTATGGGGTGTTCATGGCAAGCCGGAAGCTTAAGCAATACTTCCAGGGTCACCCTATCACTATGGTTAGTTCTGCTCCTTTGGGAGATATCATTCAAAACAGAGAAGCCACAGGACGGGTTGCCAAGTGGGCCATTGAACTTGGGCCTCATGGTTTAAAGTATGTGCCACGCACTGCTATTAAATCTCAAGCACTGGTGGATTTCATCAACGATTGGACGGAGCTGCAGATGCCTGAAGAAAAGCCGGATAACACATATTGGACTATTCATTTTGATGGGTCCAGGCAATTGGAAGGCTCGGGGGCTGGAGTTGTATTAGCTTCCCCTCGAGGTGACAAATTTTGTTATGTGCTCCGGTTGATGTTTCCCTGTACTAACAATGCAGCTGAGTATGAGGCCTTGCTCCATGGTCTTCGGATGGCTAAGGACATGAACTTAAGCCGGGTAAGATGCTTTGGCGACTCAGATTTGGTGGCTCAACAAGTATCAGGCAAGTGGGATTCCAAGGATCCTCTCATGGCACCTTATCGCCGGGAAGTTGATGCAATTGCTGGACACTTCAAGGGTTACCAGGTGGAACACATTGATTGCAGAAAGAACGAGGCAGCCGATGCTTTATGCCGGCTGGGGTCTCAGCGTAAGCCGGTGCCACCTAACACTTTCTTAGATGTTTTGCATAACCCTTCCGTCAAGTTGCCTACAGAGGAAGACTTGGCTGTTCCTGACCCGGAAGCACAATTGGTGGCGGCTCTTCACGTCATCCCAGATTGGACAGTGCCATATTTGGCTTATATGACCCGGGGCGAGTTGCCCGAGGACGAGACTTTGGCTAGACAAATCGTCCGGCGGTCTAAGTCGATGACAATTGCTAATGGTGAGTTGCATCATCGCAGTGTTACTGGGGCGTTTCAACGTTGTGTTTCGCCTGAGAAGGGTCAAGAAATTCTTCGTGAGATTCATGAAGGTGATTGTGGCCATCATGCCGGGTCAAAATGCCTTGTGGCCAAGGCTTTTCGTCATGGATTTTATTGGCTGATGGCTCATGCTGACGCGGAAGATTTGGTCAGTAAATGTGACGGTTGTCAGAAGTTCTCACGACGGGCTCATGTGCAAGCTCAAGAATTGAGGATGATTCCAATTACTTGGCCATTTGCAGTCTGGGGGCTTGATATGGTTGGGCCTTTCAAAAGGTCCAAAGATAAAAAGACACACCTTCTGGTGGCGGTTGATAAGTTCACGAAGTGGGTTGAGGCAGAGCCGGTCAGTAAGTGTGATGCAGCCACAGCAGTTCAATTCGTGAAGAAGGTGATCTTTCGTTTTGGTTTTCCACATAGCATCATAACTGACAATGGTACTAATCTTTCCAAGGGCGCCATGGAAGAGTTCTGTCAACGTGAGCATATCCGGCTCGATGTTTCATCAGTAGCTCACCCTCAATCCAATGGTCAAGCTGAAAGAGCCAATCAAGAGATCTTGAAAGGCATAAAACCCCGGCTTATGGTCCCTTTACAGCGGACGCCGGGTTGTTGGGTGGAGGAGTTGCCTTCTGTGATCTGGAGCATCAATACTACACCTAACAGATCTACGGGTTATACGCCTTTCTTCATGGTTTACGGAGCAGAGGCGGTTCTACCGAGTGACATCCGTCATGACTCGCCCCGAGTGGCGGCTTATGTTGAAGCTAATAATGAACAAGCTCGTCAGGATGCACTTGACCTATTGGATGAGAAGCGTGACTTAGCAGCAGCCCGCTCGGCGATTTACCAGCAGGACCTGCGCCATTATCACAGCCGCCGGGTTAAGTCCATAATCTTTCAAGAAGGTGACTTGGTGCTCTGGCTCATCCAAGATCAGTCCGATATGCACAAGCTATCCCCACATTGGGAAGGACCCTTTGTGGTCAGCAAGAACCTAAACAACGGGTCATACTACCTTATCGATGTTCGAGAGCACAAAGACTCACGTAAGTCAGAGGAGGAGACCCGCCGGCCGTGGAACATTGCTCATCTTCGGCCTTACTACACTTGAGCCACCGGCTCTCATGATGTACATATTATGAAATGTATATATTATGATAAGTAATAAAGCAGGACCTCTGTCCTTTTCATCCTCAATGATCATATGTCCTTATTATTTTAAACATAAACGACCAGTTGGGGGCTGATCGTATTCGAATCCAGCTTCACTCTCTTGGTACGACTCATGATCATATTCGAATCTAGCCGTTACACCTCATGGTCACTAGGGGGCTTCCTGTTCAAACATAGGTCGTCCTCGAACCAAAGAGAACATAGCTGTCAGTACCCTTTTGATTGGCACACTGCCAAACCCACTAGGGGGCTTCTTGATCGTATCCGAATCATAGCTCAACCCCTTTGGGTCTGACGTGGATCGTATTCGAATCAGCATCGTTAAACAACTCTCAAGGTCATTTGGGGGCTTCCTGTTCAAACATAGGTCGTATTCGAACCAAAGAGAACATAGCTGTCGGTACCCTCTTGATCGGCAACGCCAAAGCCACTGGGGGGCTGATACGTCTCCAACGTATCTATAATTTTTGATTGCTCCATGCTATATTATCTTCTGTTTTGGACATTATTGGGCTTTATTATACACTTCTATATTATTTTTGGGACTAACCTATTAACCGGAGGCCCAGCCCAGAATTGCTGTTTTTTTGCCTATTTCAGAGTTTCACAGAAAAAGAATATCAAACGGAGTCCAACGGAATGAAACCTTTGGGAATGTGATTTTCTGAACGAACGTGATCCAGAGGACTTGGACCCTACGTCAATAAAGCTACCAGGAAGCCTACCCCCCGGGCGCGCCCTCCACCCTCGTGGGCCCCATGTTGCTCCACCGACGTACTCCTTCCTCCTATATATACCTACGTACCCCCAAACTACCAGATACGGAGCCAAAAACCTAATTCCACCGCCGCAACCTTCTGTACCTGTGAGATCCCATCTTGGGGCCTGTTCCGGAGCTCCGCCGGAAGGGGCATCGATCACGGAGGGCTTCTACATCAACACCATAGCCTCTCCGATGAAGTGTGAGTAGTTTACCTCAGACCTTCGGGTCCATAGTTATTAGCTAGATGGCTTCCTCTCTTTTTTTGGATCTCAATACAATGTTTTCCCCCTCTCTTGTGGAGATCTATTCGATGTAATCTTCTTTTGCGGTGTGTTTGTTGAGACCGATGAATTGTGGGTTTATGATCAAGTTTATCTATGAACAGTATTTGAATCTTCTGAATTCTTTTATGTATGATTGGTTATCTTTGCAAGTCTCTTCAAATTATTAGTTTGGTTTGGCCTACTAGATTGATCTTTCTTGCAATGGGAGAAGTGCTTAGCTTTGGGTTCAATCTTGCGGTGTCCTTTTCCAGTGACAGTAGGGGCAGCAAGGCACGTATTGTATTGTTGCCATCGAGGATAACAAGATGGGGTTTATATCATATTGCATGAGTTTATCCCTCTACATCAGGTCATCTTGCTTAAAGCGTTACTCTGTTCTTATGAACTTAATACTCTAGATGCATGCTGGATAGCGGTCGATGTGTGGAGTAATAGTAGTAGATGCAGGCAGGAGTTGGTCTACTTGTCTCGGACGTGATGCCTATATACATGATCATGCCTAGATATTCTCATAACTATGCTCAATTATGTCAATTGCTCAACAGTAATTTGTTCACCCACTGTAAATACTTATGCTCTCGAGAGAAGCCACTAGTGAAACCTATGGCCCCCGGGTCTATTTTCCATCATATTAATCTTCCAACACTTAGTTATTTCCGTTGGTCGAAAGACTTATATCGATCTCGGCGACTTATGGTGGTGCACAAGCGCAACCCTAACTTCTCTTTGACTTTTTAAATCTCCCAACACTTAAATCTGGACTGATGAACTTTGAAGCGGCGGCTCACGGCGCAGCCCTAAATTTTTGTTTAACCTTTAAACCCCACAGATCATCAACCTAGTCCAACGAACTTGAAACTGATGCAGATTCTTTCAGACTAGCTCTTCTTCGTCCGGAAAATTGCGAGCTCCTTGATCCCTAGGAGAGATCCCTCCAAGAACTCAACACCATCGTGCGTTAGCGACACGGTGGGCGCCAACTGTCGTGGAATTGTCACGTCAGATGTCCTAGTGTGAGGACTTAGTCGCGAGGCCAACGCATCTATGCGGTAGCTTGAAGGGGTTGGTCGGAATCGAGAGACGCGAGGCGGATCAACACACAAGACAAGGATTTAGACAGCTTCGGGCGCCGGGAAACATCATCCGGTAAGAGCCCTACATGCTGTTTATAGCTAGGTCTCATAATGCTCATGAGGGAGTCGCCGGTAAGCCGGCTCTCCTCTAATTGTGTCTAGCCCTAGAGATTATTGCTTCTTGCTTGTCCCTCTTTGGGGAGCCCTGTCCCTCCTTATATATGTTGAAGGGGAGGGTTATATAACTAGTCCTAGTAGGACTAGGATTATTCTATTACAAGTGGAGTCCTAGTCTTGCTTCCTTTGCAGAAGAATATTCCTTACGCCTTTCCTCTTAAGCCGGCCCATCATAACATGAGCCGACCTTCTAGGCCTTGGGCCTTGTCATCCATCTGAAACACCCGCCGAGTTACCAATGAGTCTTCAGGCTCGTGAGTTGTCACACCAGTGAACCGCCATACACGTAAGTCGCTAATCCTCTGGCGGGTTACCAATGAAACGCCAAGTCCGGTCGGGTCATATATCCGGCCGGGTCATACCGCGGGGTATATCCCCGACAGTGTTGGTCACGTGACGATGTGAACTATTGATGTTAAATCACATGGCGATGTGATCTAGATTATTGACTCTAGTGCAAGTGGGAGACTGAAGGAAATATGCCCTAGAGGCAATAATAAAGTTATTATTTATTTCCTTATTTCATGATAAATGTTTATTATTCATGCTAGAATTGTATTAACCGGAAACATAATACATGTGTGAGTATATAGACAAACTGAGTGTCAGTAGTATGCCTCTACTTGACTAGCTCGTTAATCAAAGATGGTTAAGTTTCCTAACCATAGACATGAGTTGTCATTTGATTGACGGGATCACATCATTAGGAGAATGATGTGATTGACTTGACCCATTCCGTTAGCTTAGGACTTGATCGTTTGGTATGTTGCTATTGCTTTCTTCATGACTTATACATGTTCCTATGACTATGAGATTATGCAACTCTCGTTTACCAGAGGAACACTTTGTGTGCTACCAAACGTCACAACGTAACTGGGTGATTATAAAGGTGCTCTAGAGGTGTCTCCGAAGGTACTTGTTGAGTTGGCGTATTTCGAGATTAGGATTTGTCACTCCGATTGTCGGAGAGGTATCTCTGGGCCCACTCGGTAATACACATCACTATAAGCCTTGCAAGCATTGTAATTAATGAGTTAGTTGTGGGATGATGTATTACGGAAAGAGTAAAGAGACTTGCCGGTAACGAGATTGAACTAGGTATTGAGATACCGACGATCGAATCTCGGGCAAGTAACATACCGATGACAAAGGGAACAGTGTATGTTGTTATGCGGTTTGACCGGTAAAGATCTTCGTAGAATATGTAGGAGCCAATATGAGCATCCAGGTTTCGCTATTGGTTATTGACCGGAGACATGTCTCGGTCATGTCTACATAGTTCTCGAACCCGTAGGGTCCGCACGCTTAACGTTCGGTGACGATTTGTATTATGAGTTTATGTGTTTTGATGTACCGAAGGTAGTTCGGAGTCCCGGATGAGATCGGGGACATGACGAGGAGTGTCGAAATGGTCGAGACGTAAAGATCGATATATTGGATGACTATATTCGGACATCGGAAAGGTTCCGAGTGATTCGGGTATTTTTCGGAGTACTGGAGAGTTACGGGAATTCGCCGGGGAGTATATGGGGCTTATTGGGCTTTAGGGGAAAGAGAGAGGAGAGGCTGCGCCCCCCAAGGCCTAGTCCGAATCGGACTAGGGGGAGGGGCTGCGCCCCCTCCTTCCTTCTCTTCTCTCTTCCCTTTCCTTGACTCCTACTCCTACTACTTGGAAGGGGGGAATCCTACTCCCGGTGGGAGTAGGACTCCTCCAGGGCGCGCCATAGGGGCCGGCCCTCTCCCCCTCCTCCACTCCTTTATATACATGGCCAGGGGGCACCCCATGGAGACAACAATTGATCATTGATCTCTTAGCCGTGTGCGGTGCCCCCCTCCACCATATTCCACCTCGGTAATATTGTAGCGGTGCTTAGGCGAAGCCCTGCGTCGGTAGCATCATCAACACCGTCATCACGCCATCGTGCTGACGGAACTCTCCTGCAAAGCTCTGCTGGATCGGAGTTCGTGGGACGTCATCGAGCTGAACGTGTGCTGAACTTGGAGGTGCCGTGCGTTCGGTACTTGGATCGGTCGGATTGTGAAGACGTACGACTACATCAACCGCGTTGTCATAACGCTTCCGTTTTCGGTCTACGAGGGTACGTGGACACACTCTCCCCTCTCCATGCATCACCATGATCTTGCGTGTGCGTAGGAATTTTTTGAAATTACTACGTTCCCCAACAGAAAGAAACCTAGATCAGGAGTTCCACCGCCGCAAGCCTCTGTAGCCACGGAAACCAATCGGGAGCCCATTCTGGCACCCTGCCGGAGGGGGAAACCATCACCGGTGGCCATCTTCATCATCCCAGCGCTCTCCATGACGAGCATGGAGTAGTTCACCCTCGGGGCTGAGGGTATGTACCAGTAGCTATGTGTTTGATCTCTCTCTCTCTCTCTCTCATGTTTTTGATTTGGCACGATCTTGATGTACCGCGAGGTTTGTTATTATAGTTGGATCATATGGTGTTTCTCTCCCTCTACCTTCTTGTGATGAATTGAGTCTTGCTCTTTGAGGTTTCGTTATGTTGGATTGAGTATTGGATTTGAGAACACTTGATGTATGTCTTGCGATGGGATATTTGTGGTGACAATGGGATGTTCTATTGATTCACTTGATGTATGTTTTGGCACTCAACTCGTGGATTCCCGAGGTGACATTGGGGTAATCTATGCATAGGTCTTGATGCACGTTTTCATCCTATGTTCTCTGATATAAACTTTGGAGTGATTCTTTGTTGCATGTTGAGGGATGTTATGTGATCCAATTATGTTATCATTGTTGAGAGAATTTGCACTAGTGAAAGTATGAACCCTAGCTAGGCCTTGTTTCCAAGCATTGCAATATCGTTTTTGCGCACTTTTGTTACTTGCTACCTTGCTATTTTTGAAGGAAATATGCCCTAGAGGCAACAATAAAGTTGTTATTTATATTTCCTTATATCATGATAAATGTTTATTATTCAGGCTAGAATTGTATTAACCGGAAACTTAGTACATGTGTGAATACATAGACAAACTAAATGTCACTAGTATGCCTCTACTTGACTAGCTCGTTAATCAAAGATGGTTAAGTTTCCTAGCCATGGACATGAGTTGTCATTTGATTAACGGGATCGTTGACTTGACCCATCCGTTAGCTTACCACTATGATCGTTTAGTTTATTGCTATTGCTTTCTTCATAACTTATACATGTTCCTATGACTATGAGATTATGCAACTCCCGAATACCGGAGGAACACTTAGTGTGCTATCAAACGTCACAACGTAACTGGGTGATTATAAAGATGCTCTACAGGTGTCTCCGATGGTGTTTGTTGAGTTGGCATAGATCGAGATTAGGATTTGTCACTCAGATTGTCGGAGAGGTATCTCTAGGCCCTCTCGGTAATGCACATCACTATAAGCCTTGCAAGCAATGTGACTAATGAGTTAGTTACGGGATGATGCATTACGGAACGAGTAAATAGACTTGCCAGTAACGAGATTGAACTAGGTATTGAGATACCGACGATCGAATCTCGGGCAAGTAACATACCGATGACAAAGGAAACAACGTATGTTGTTATGCGGTTTGACCGATAAAGATCTTCGTAGAATATGTAGGAACCAATATGAGCATCTAGGTTCCGCTATTGGTTATTGACCGGAGATGAGTCTCGGTCATGTCTACATAGTTCTCGAACTCGTAGGGTCTGCACGCTTAACGTTTGATGACGATTGGTATTATGAGTTTATGTGTTTTGATGTACCGAAGGTTGTTCGGAGTCCGAGATGTGATCACGGACATGACGAGGAGTCTCGAAATGGACGAGACATAAAGATCGATATATTGGAAGGCTATGTTTGGACATCGCACTACAAAAAAAAGACACATCCGTGACATTTTGGGCCGAACGAAATTGTTTTCTGTCATACATATGACACTTCTATGACGATAATTGTGACAAAACCCGGTATCATCATAGATGTGGTGGGCTCCTACTTCTATGACAAAAATCATGATAGAAAATGGGCTTTTCGTCCTGGGCGGGCCGGAGACGCAGCTGCATGACATTCTTTGGCCCGTCCATGACGGAAAAAACCGTGGTAGAAGCGAGGGGGAGGAAAATTTCCGGGAGTTCCCGGTTACGGTGGGAGGTCGGGGGCCGAGCGATGCGCGTTTCTCCCATACACGTACGCGCGTGCGTGCGAGGCGTTGGCTCTAACTGAACCCGAGCGAGGCGTTGGGCTCTAACTGAACCCGAGCGATTGCACTGCAGGCTACGCGTTACTGAACCCGAGCGATCGATCGATGGCTGTTAACTGAACCCGATCGAGCGATTCCTTTGCTACTGCTGCTAACTGAAGCCGATGATGCTGCCTCTGGGATGAACAGTGAGCGTTGCAGGGGGATTTGGATGAACAGTGAGCGGTGGCATTGCCTCTGGATGAACAGGACCCCGTGGTGTGGTGGAGGGCTGGATGAACAGTAGACGGTGGAGGGGTGCCCGTGGAGGGGTGGTTGAACAGGACCCCGTGGTGTGGAGGGCTGGATGAACAGTATACGGTGGAGGGGTGCCCGTGGAGGGGTGGTTGAACAGGACCCTGTGGTGTGGAGGGTTGGATGAACAGTAGACGGTGGAGGGGTGCCCGTGGAGGGGTGGTTGAACAGTAGCCGGTGGAGTAGCGCGCGGTGGAGGCTGGATGAACAGGAGCCCGTGGAGGCTGGAGGAGGTCGACGGTTGCCTGTGGAGGCTGGAGGAGGTCGACGGTGGAGATGAACAGTATCCCGTGGAGTCCCGTTTTGCGGTACGCCACACCCCTCCCGATGAACAGGACCCCCGTTTCGACCGTAGCGCTCCAACACAAGTCCGTTTCCTCCGTTTTGTGGTACGCCACACCCCTCCCGATCAACAGGACCCCTGTTTCGACCATAGGAGGTCCGTTTCCTCCGTTTTGCGGTACGCCCAACCCCTCCCGATGAACAGGATCCCGTTTCGAACGTGGCCGGTCGAACACAAGGCCGTTTCCTCCGTTTTGCGGTACGCCAGGCCTCGTTTCCATTGCCTGTTCTGTCCAAGCCCTCCCGATGAACACGACCACGCATTCCGTTCCGACCCAGCCGGTTGGCTCCCACGCGTTCCGTTGCCTCCCGATGAACACGACGCATTCCGTTGCCTCCCCATGAACACGACGCATTCCGTTGCTTCCCCATGAACACGACGATGACGCTGTTTCTCCGTTCCGACCCAACCATGTACACGAGCCCTGGCCGTACGTATGCGCGAGTAGGCGTTCGAGACCCTGCCCATATGTACGTACGTGGCCGTATTTTCTTTCTTGCACCCTGGCCGCTGTACGTACGTGTACATGCTACGTGCGCGCCTCTACTACGACACATACACGCCTCTACTACGACACGTGCGCGCCTCTACATCGACCAGTATATATGTACATACACGTTCGCGACCAGAATGACAACGCTACGTACGCTTCGACCAGGTGGGTCCCGACTGTCAGGCACTTCCTTGCCTGCGAAGATGTAGCTGGTGGGTACCAGCAGTCAGGGGGCGAATCGGTTTTTTGTCCAGACGCACTTCCTTGCGTGCGAAGGTGTAGCTGCTAGGTCCCAGCTGTCAGGGGGGTCGGGGGGGGGGAATCGTTTTGTTTTTTTTGCCCGGACGCACTTCCTTGCATGCGAAGATGTAGCTGGTGGGTCCCAGCAGTCAGGGGGGCGAATCGTTTTTTTTTCGGACGCACTTCCTTGCGTGCGAAGATGTAGCTGGTGGGTCCCAGCAGTCAGGGGAAAATGTTTTTTTCGCAAAATACGGTGGCCCATCCGGTGGGTCCCCGCTATCAGGTGGAGGAATAATTATTTTGCGCGTAATAAGGAGGCACTTCCTTGCTGCGGCCGTGGACCCAGCTGTCAGCCTCTCCACGTACAGTCCACGTCCGATGGAAGCCATTCCTTGACCACGTTGACCGCGCTGCGCCGAGAGCACCAGGGCGGTGGACGACGGCGAGGCCTAGGAAGGGGACGACGCAGAGCCAGGGAAGACGCGGCAGTGGATGCCCACGCGTAGAGTAGTATGAGGGTTCACTCGTTCGGCTGCGGTGTGAGGCTGCCGTCGCCGCAGAATAACAGGGGGTGTGGGTGCGTAGAGGGATGGCCTGGCCAGCGGTTGGAGTAGTAGGGGGCGGTGAGGCCTCCGCGGCATCACAGCCGGCCACGGGCGGCAGGAGCAGGCGGCACGACCGGCGCTGCTTTGGGCGGCTGGAGCAAGAAGACCAGAGGTTGAAGAAGCACTACGGCCGTTGGATGGACATCGTACAGTCACTGGAGCTAGAATCGTTCATATATTGACTAAAGTTGACAAAGTCCTCCGTCCTAGTCAACTTAGTAGGCCCACAAGTCAGCCTCCCACCAAGGTGGGTCCCAGCTAGCAGGGGGGTATTCATTTTTTTGTGCGTAATAAGGAGGCACTTCCGGTGGGTCCGAGATGACAACGGGGGAACATTTTTTTCGCGAAATACGGTGGCCCGTCCTGTGGGTCCCAGCAGTCAGGGGGAAACGTATTTTTTGCGAAATACTGGTGGCCTGTCCGGTGGGTCCCTGCTATCAGGTGGAGGAATAATTATTTTCCGCGTAATAAGGAGGCACTTCCTTGCGGCTGCCGTGGACCCAGCTGTCAGCCTCTCCACGTACAGTACTCTTCCGATGGAAGTCGGTCATTGACCACATTGACCACGCCGCGCCGAGAGCACCACGGCGGTGGACGATGGCGAGGCCTAGGAAGGGGACGACGCGGAGCCGGGGAAGACGCGACAGTGGAAGCCCGCGCGGAGAGGAGTACGAGGGTTCACCGGTTCGGCTGCGGTGTGAGGCTGCCGTTGCCGCAGAATAATAGGGGGTGTGGGTGAGTAGAGGGATGCCCTGGCCAGCGGTGGGAGTAGTAGGGGGCGCTGAGGCCTGCGCGCCAGCACAGCCGGCCACGGGAGGCAGGAGTAGGCGGTCCCGCCGGCGCTGCTTTGGCGGCTGGAGCAAGAAGACCAGAGATTGAAGAAACACGACGGCCGTTGGATTGACATCCAACGGTTATGTCTGCTAGAATCGTTTGTTGACGTATATAATAACTAAAAAAATCTTGCATACGCGTGAACTAAACAGGCCCACAAGTCAGGCCACTCCCTCTTTTTTTAATAATTTATATATAGCTCATGGCAACTTCTTATGCAATTTATTGCAGTCGTTTTTTGGGTTGGCTAGGGCCAATTTTGCATATTTCTGTGGGTTCCAAACTATTTTTAATACCGAAATGTCGAGCCAGATTTAAAGTACTTTGAAGATATATTTAAATTAGGTTAATGCCCAGTGAAATAGGAATTTGAAAATGTGAAAAAATTCAGAAATTATAAAGTAATTGCCAATTTGTCATCTGTTTTTATATTTACAACCCATTTCATATTACTTTCAAGATTTGCAGGCGTCTTGAAAGAGTTGCAGCCCATCAGGGCGTAGAAAAATAAGTAGGCCTGGATTGGGTATTCTTCAGAAAAAATAAACTGGGCTCATTTTCACAAAGAAAAAATAGCTGGGCTGGTCACATGGTGAACATAAAATATAAGCCTGGGCTAGACGGGCCACAGCCCAGTTCAAACCCTGCTCCGTCTCAACAATACCAAACAAAAAAATACTGCTCGAGTAGCTACGTCCCAGGTGTCAGCCGATCTTGTGCTGTTCTCTTGTCTATTGACTATATACGCTCACAATGTCGTGGGTCCCAGATGTCAGGAAAACACTAGGAGGAAGCATTTTATTTTTCCATACGCTGACGTGGTGGGCCCCTACTATTATCCTCTCCACGTACTTCTGCCGATTCCTGTTGTTTGTTGACCATGTTGACAACGCGAGAGGGCGGCGCCGCGGTGAGCGCACCAAAGTGCGCGGAGGACATCGGCGTTAACGATTTAGGAGACGGTGGGGCGGCGATGCGTGCGCTGAGGCGCAGCCAGCCGTGGGAGGCGGAAGCAGGCGGCCCCGCCGGCGCTGGTTTGGTTTTGGCAGCTGGAGGAAGACAGGACTGAAGAAACACGACAGACTGTAAAAGCAGCAGGAGTACTTAACAACCTTAACTGAAACCAGCAGGGGCACGTAACAACCAAAGCTGAAAGCAACGTGGTCAATAAACAGGATATTCGCTTTAGAGCCATGGAAAAGCATGAACATAATCTTCTGTCCTATTCTCCAAGATGGACGGGCCTTCATTATTTGAGACCACCCATGAATAAGTACCTTGTCACCTCCAAGGGGAATTGAGTAGGTCGACATAAACATCATGTTGTGACCAAGTGCAAGTCTGACCCGACCATGGTCAGGCATCTATATAGGAACAATAGAACTCGGCAGTTCCTGTTTCAAGAAGATCACAGCTGTAAAACTCTGTATAAGCAATAGTTTATGAACAACATATATAATAGAAAACAGCTCGTACCATAAGTTTCTCGACACAGTTGGACATGTTCAACGAGTGCAGCAGTGGCACACATATCCCACGTGGCCTTCCACCATTGAAACGCCCCACAAGGACCTCAAGACGATCAATAAAGTGTAGGAACTTGTGGATGTCTATCCAGTCAACTTCAGTGCCATTAGTAACAGCCGAGTTATTACAGAGTAACAAACGAGCAGACTGCTTAACTCTGAAAAAACCTACACGTGCCACCAATTATAAGAAAATATTAGTTAGAAGTAGCATCTTCGTGAGAGATTCGTTGCTACTTCTAAAGTTAAATTGTGATTAGTTAGACAGAATAGGTGGATTAAGAAGTAATCGAGGCAAAAAGCAAGAACCAGATACAAAACTAACATGGATGAACAATTGGAACGACGTCGGGGTGGAAGATCGCAGTGAAGATGAGACCAGGTTCTGCTATTTCCATCAACATTCGTGCGCCAACTTTCAGTCCGTAACACTTGAGAAAGTTTATCCAAGTTCGGCCATAAAAAAAGCAGCGATCTTCTTGGTTCATGAACCCAACTCGGAACTTATATCCATGCCTTGTCTTCACTGTGACCATTAAACTAGTGTATTCAGTTATGGCAAGGCCGAGCATCTTGAGTACATGTGTTCTGGCAGAGCAAATAATACACTGGAGGAAAAATAATATGAGAACACAACATGTTCAAAAAAACCCCACCCTCCCGGATAGAAAAGAGGATTCTAGGAACATACTGTGCGCGTTTCAAAATGCTGTGTTAGGATGAGAAGGAACAAGTGTGGCGTCTCGCCGAGGGCGCAGAAACCTGTAGGGTACTCGCACTTTGGGCACTGCAAATGAAACACACTAGATTCAGTAGGAAGAAAAATGCATCAACAGCGGCGGCTGCCATCCTAGGATTACCTGCGACCAAGGGACTTGGATTTATCGGGGATGGATGAAGAATTTGTACCTGGTTCTCCATGAGAAAACCCTATGCAATCACCGAGAGGGGGTTTTCTCTGAACAAGCAGACGAGGGAGAAGGGGATTCAGGCCCAGTGAAATATTGCCGCTTCGTCCGTCCAGCTTGCTGCTAAAGCTGGAAAGGGGGGTTGTGATTTGACGGCTCATTGGGCATTACTGCGGCACTACGACCGGGGTGTGTCTACCGTGAAGTTGTGCACTCTAATTTGTGCATATGGCACATGGACCACGTTGCCAATTGCCCCACATATCAGCGAAAGGAAGTAGAAAGATAGGAGTAACTAGTTACACATAAATATATTTTTTGACAGAGAGATACTCCCTCTGTAAAGAAATATACAAATCTTTTATATCACATGTTCACCTTGCCGAGAAATATACTCCCTCTGCAACGCACGGGCATTATGGGGGTTCAGCTAAGAATATAATACTTAGATAGGCTCATGGTTCTGGACTTTGGGCCGCAGGCCGACCCTGCATGTTTGGGGGCCCATGTGTTTTACCTCAGCGCTTTTCATATTGCAAGCGATCGGTACGGCGCTGGTTTTAGATGTTGTCGCAAGGCGAATACACAAAATTGAATAAAGCACGGCAGCTGTTGGAATGAAATTGAATGACAGTTCCTAACCAGCAATCAGAGTTGCAATTCTATCAACAATATACCATGTGATAAATAATACTGTCGTACTACTTATACACACAGGACACTTGTTTCACCATGGCAGTTGCGTGCTGCTACTGAAGAATTTCAAAGTTGATTTGGACCAGCTCTCCTTGCTGAGAAAGTTCGATTTTGACATCATCCCCTACCGCAAGATATGATTTAGATTTGAACCTTGACCATCCTTTAGCATCAATCATCATGCGACCATCCTTTGTACTTACGGTATATTGAGCAGGTTCATTCACACCAAGGCTGCGCATGGTAAGAGAAACTTGGCCGCGGTCGCCCGGATTGTTGAACGACTCCCTCGTTGCTCTAGGAATTCTCTATTTGCAAACAAGAAGACATACCCAAACAATTAGATCAACACAGTGAATCATGTGAAACAACATGGAAAGAAAAAAGAACGAAGCACTTGGGCGACCAATGCTTACCAAGAAGGTGGACATGTCGGTTTTTGTAAGGACTTTGGTATATGAAGTGCGAACTGGAGCCCAGTCTGTTGCCGGTGCAACTGCACGGGCCAGAGCAGATGCAAGTGCAAGTGTTGGTGCAGGTGCCGAAGCCGCCGCTGCTGCCGGAGATGGTGCTCCTTGTAGAGCTGGTGCCGGTGTCGGAGCAGGTGCCGGTGTCGATGCCCGATCCTCCGGTAGATCAGTCTGATCCGCTGACGTGGTCGGTGCCCAATCCTTAGCTGGATTAGACTGAGCTGCTGCTGCTGTCAGTGCTAGAGCAACTGCCGGTGCTCGATCTGTGCGAGACAACGGCGATCGTGTCTGGTCTGCTATGATCAGCTTTCTAACTTGACTAGGATCCGTGACCGTGATCCAGTTTTTTTCTTCATTTCTTTTAAATGCGAGAAGGACTAATTGTGGCGTTTTTGTTAAACCAAACTACAGTTCATCATAGGGATTCAGCTTGTACTTAGACAACAGACTGATCCAATTTTTTCCAGTAATATAAGTGATGGACAGTGCCTTCGTTACTGACACGACATAAGAAGTGAAACCTGCAAAAATAGCCATCGTAGAGCAAACCAAACGGTTTATTCTGTGATGAATGTCACATGGCAAAACCTGCATCATAAAATTGCAGGAAAAGAAAGAAAACATGACATTAAATCAATAAGATTTAGACAGTAAATCAATAAGATTTACTTGATGTGACACGAGTGAATCCTTACCAGGAAATCACTATGTTGAAGTACTAAACAGAAGATTGATCGTCCAACTACGTGTGGCATGCAGGGGCCCGCCTACTCCCACAAGCAGGACAGTCCAAAGGTCGTGACAAATCGTATGGACCGAACATCCATGGGACTGGAAATCCTGGTGGGTGCGATAAACCCTGCAATGCATACAGATATTGGAGTGTAACCATAATTGATAAACCGTCCTCACAAAAAATATGATCTGGATACTTCAAAATATACAGACTGAATTGAGTGGACAGACATTAACATAGACCGTTCACACACCAAAAGCGGCAGTACTAATAAACAATACAGGGTTCACAAACACAAATCAAGTACTGAACAATAGTACTTACTACAGACAAGCAAAGTTGCACTAACTAAACTCTGCAGACTATTTGTTGCCACCGACCTACGGGATGAACCCCGCATAACTGACTAGGCCATGGACTTCGTGTGAGATGTCTACATGCACCATCACCATCTTGTCAACCTTGGAGAACCTAACAGAGTGGTCTTTCCACTCATAAACATGATGATGAAGACATGCCGCATCAGATTTGTTGGGAAGCTTTACAAGAACCACACCCTTCGTAATCGAAGGCACAACCAGGAAATTGTTGTGGTCAAGTACAACCTCGAGAACACGCCTGACAACAATGCTACAGGAAAACACTAGTTCAGGACACGTGGCGACAAGGACACAGCAGCTGGATAGTTCAGCAGTAGAACTCATCATCAGGTCTTCCAGTTCACACGGCATGACTTTGAGAACTTCATCTCCACCGCGGACCTGGTTCTAATTCAAACAGAAACCATATTTTATTACTACCTCCGTTCAGAAATATAAGATGATTTTCGATATTATACTCCATATATGACTACATATACGCACAGAAATGAGTGAACAAAGACACTAGAACATGTCTTCAAAGGCATGAGAGCAGAGGGATTACATGCAATATCCATAACACAAGTTACTGAGGCAAATATACCCTCTTAAAAGGTAGCATTGATGTTCATAAAGTACTCCCTCCGTCCCAAAATTCTTGTCTTAGATTTGTCTAGATACGGATGTATCAAGTCACATTTTAGTATTAGATACATCCGTATCTAGACAAATCTAAGACAAGAAATTTGGGACAGAGGGAGTAGTTGAAAGTAATCTATAAGAAATCAGTGTCAACCTCTCGCATGTTTTGGTCAAAAGAGGAATTTAGAACCGTCATTTGGCACACTAAAATCACATGCAAGATCACCCAGAAAGTTGTACTACCAGTACTAGTACTGCGTGTTAGATGAAAAAACACGATCAAGATCGAGAAAAAGATCGTCA
Source organism: Triticum aestivum (assembly GCF_018294505.1). Taxonomy (NCBI): domain Eukaryota; kingdom Viridiplantae; phylum Streptophyta; class Magnoliopsida; order Poales; family Poaceae; genus Triticum; species Triticum aestivum. The sequence continues at coordinate 444,546,266 of NC_057805.1, forward strand.
ACAAGAGACATTACCTGGACTTGCTTAATGAGGGATCCCGGAGAGGGGGGCTTGGACAGGGCGATGGCTTTGAGCTTGTCTGCGGTAGTCTCGGCGGGGTGCTTGCGCTTCTTCGTACCATGAGCCTCGACGGTTTTGGCCAGAGCCATAGACATCACGTCGGCCGGTGCTCCGGCGTCCATCCAAGAGAGGAAGCTGAGAGAGAAGAGTGAAAGGAGGAACGAGATGAGGGAGAAGCGAAGCGAGTGGGGGTTTTCTTCAAGAGAGGAAGCTGAGAGAGAAGAGTGAAATGATGGTTGCTTCGTCCGTCCAACTTACTGCTGGAAAGGAGGGGGTTTTGTGATTTGACGGCTCATTGGGCATTACTGCGGCGGTTCGATCGGGGTAGTCTACCGTCACTCTACTACGGAGTAATTTAGTGCATGGCTGGTGGACCCAGGTGCTGGCTGTCCCACACGTCGGCGAAAGTGAGTAATTTAGTGCATGGCTGGAGGAGGATCCGCACGGTAGAGCGTGTCCACTGTTTTTCTGAAGAAAAAAATGATTACAGCAAGCGTTTCCACTCTTACGACGGAGGAGTGCGAAACACGGCAGCCACTTGAACATACACAGTGCTCCTACTAGGCATGTGCAGTGGTTCATACGTCAGTACTACACAATCTTGTTGCTAGTGTAGTAAGATATGAGGATAACAAATGATGTTGTGCGCATGTCAACTACTCCTATATGTAACATAGTACCGCTTTTTCGACTGTCCGGTCAAGAATGAACGGTGAGATCAATGTTAACAGAAATAGGTCCACAGCGCACGGAGAGTACGGTGCTACAGTACTCCACGAAACATGAACCATATGAACCACGAATAGTGTTAGGCAGGGTGTATGAAGGGTGCACAGGATGGGAGCAAGAGTTCCCTTCTCGACCCACTTTTGGGTGTTTGGCAGAGTGCATGAAGGGTGCATGAGTCCACACTAGTAGGTTGAAAAAAATACACGAAGAGGAAACAACTATATTGAGATGAGAATGCAACCAAACACACCCACACGCTTTGTGCTAAAGTGACTGATCTGCACCGTCTGAGTTTGATCCAACGGTCATGTTGCGCCGAGACATGGACATGCCCATGCAGAGGGCGCCTAAACACCGCTGAAGTCCCTCTGCTTCTCGAGGCGCACGACGTTGGTGATGTAGGGTGAAACCGCCCGCAGAGCCCGCTCCCAGTCGACGGGAGCCAGCTCGTCAAAGACGGCGTCCAATGACACGAATGGATTCCGGTGATGGAGCCCTGAAAGGATTCGCCCGACAACGGCGACGGCAGCTCGCAACCCCTCCTTGTCCAGCTCAGCCCCCACCATTGCGCGGAGATGGCTCAGCTCCTCATAGATATAGGTGAAGAAGGAGACCAGGTCAGGAAGCCGCAGCTTGTCGAAGTCGACCGGGTGGTCGAACGGGTTTAGCCCGACGGCCGGCATCGTCGCGCTGGCACGACGGTAGGCATCGCGCAGCCGCAACACGTGCGTGGCAACTTGGTTCACCAAGTGGTTGAGGCGATCCTGGACCTCGTCACGATCGGCCCGCTCGCGCTCCAGCCGGCTCCCCTGACGGCCTATCGTATCTCCCGCTTTCTGCAGCAACGCCGCCGACGCCTCGAGCATCTTTGTGGTGGACGCCTGCCGCTTTTGAAGCTCCGTGAACTCCCGCACATAACGGAGGAGCATGGCACTCCTCTCCTCCTTGAGCTCACGGAGCTCCACGTCCTTGGCCCTGAGCTCCGCATCCTTGGCATGGAGCTCCTGTGTCAGGCGCCTCACGTCGGACTCCGTGATCTGCTGCGCCGCCATGGCACCAGGTAGAAGCAATGGGGAGAGGAAGCAAAGGGGACAAAACGGCCAAAAGGCAATGCAATCTACGGGAAGGCGGAGGGAGCGGGGAATCTTTTGGTTTTCACCACGGTAAAACACCAGTCGACGACTTCTCACATCAGGGAGCAGTGGGTTTTTACAGGCGGACTCATCGTGACTAATTGCTGCCGTGCCTGCTCCCGTCAATCAAAAAAATAAAAATCCTGCCGCGCCTGCTCCCGTCAATCAAAAAAATGAAAAATCCTGCCGCACCCAAACACCAGAGCAACGCCGTGGTGGATATTTAAATTTACCTGCCGGCAAGTAGATAAAAAAGGGGTGAAAAAACAAATGTGGCGGCGGCCTAGCTAATCGGTCGAACTAGCCCAACTAGCTAGCCACCGTGCTTCACTGATGTACTCGGCGGGAAAGGTGGTCTTTCGTGATTTGATGACTCATTTACTTGCTTTGGCGCTACGACCGAGGAGGACCCAGAAAACGCGCGGTAGGGCGTCCCACGTCAGGAAGAATATATGCGTGCACCACCCGGGAGGACCCCGAAACCGCGCGGTAGGGTGTGCCACGTCTCGGCACGGAGGAAAAATGTGCGTGTAAAAATATACTGTATCAGACGTAGTACCTATGGTTCGACCTCGGGACCCAGCCAGTCGGTCGAAAACACCCCACTAGCCACACAGCTTCATCATGCAAACGTGGCACGGAGGATAGATGTGGTTAGCTCCGTCTCGACCAGCCACAACGTCTCTTGTTCTAGGCGATTCTTCTATTTTCCAAGCTTTTTTAGTTGTAATAAAACCACGGCAAGCTAGCGCCGCTCTTCGTGTGTGCCCGTGCAAAGGTTAGACGATGGAGAGAAGAGAGATTGAGATCGCAGACCTGGGACCCACCAGTAAGTGAGTCAATGGTCATGCACGTGTTGACGAGGCACTCCCTCTACTCTACTCAACGTAAGTACTGTATAAAAGACAAAGCCAACAACCGTTGTTGTTTCAGGCTATCGACTTACGCTTTGTAGTCCAGGTTGCCAGTTCGAATCTCGTCTTTCAGATTTGTTAGTTTTAGGTTCAAATTTGATTAATGACAAGTGGGACCCCCGTGTGTTGTTCCGATATTTCAGTGTAGGATGGTTTTTTTGAACAAACACTTTGCGCGGTTAGACAAGTAACGGCACGAGTTACACGTATTTTGCAAGTTTACGAACAAAAATGACAGCGGCATAGAATATCACATCCACCCCGCAGCTTAGATGCTATGGTGATACGAGTTTTTACACCGTTGGAAGTGAGATCCAATGGCTTGGGAGTAGTCTTTGTAATTATGCGCAATTTCCAAACTCTCCAAAGGTTTTTTTGCAAATAAAACATTCAGGCCTCGTGTGTGCCGCTGCATCTTCGATCCAACGGCTCCCCGTTGCTCATATTAGGTGCTCCCCGTAGCTTAATTACCCGCTACGGTGATATGAGCATCTAGGTCGTATGATCAGTGATCAGATGGCACATGCGTAGTACTTGTACTTTCTGCGCATTTCCCAAACTCTCTCAGCCGTATATTGCAAAAACATTCAAACCTCCTACTGTGGGCCGTTAGATCTCAGTGAACTCGTATCACCATAGAATCTACGGTGCGGGAGCACCTCATATTCTCCCGTGCGAGAAAACATAAGGTGCTATCGCAGCTTGGATGCTACGGTGATACGAGCTTCGAGGTCGTTTGATCTGAGATCCAATGGCATCTGAGCAGTCTTTGTGCTTGTAAGCAGTGGCCGAACTCTTTGGGGCTTTTCTGCAAAAAACCATTCGAACCACCGAGGAGGTGTTGGGTCACAAATCCAACGGCTCCGAAGAGCTTGTATCACCAAAGCATCTAAGGTGTGGTAGCACATGATATTCTTACATACAGGAGAATATGATGTCCTCCTTCATCTTAGATGCTACGGTGATACGAGCTTCGAGGTCGTTGGATATGGGATCCAAGGGCATCTGAGTAGTTTTTGTACAAATTGTGTGCAATTCTCAAACTCATCAAGGTTTCCTGTAAAAATATTAAGACATCATGTGAGCTGCTATATCTCAGATCTACAAGCTCCAAGCAACTCGTATCGGCATATAGCATCTAAGGTATGGGGGCACATGATATTCTCCCAGGGAGGAGGGGTGGGGGTGCACAACCAATCGGTGGTTGGGAGGGTGGGGACAAATATAATCTAAACAACCCTAAACAGAGCTTCACAATTTTATCTAAGGTCGAGGGGTTGACCCCCGACAATCATAGCTCCGCCTAAACACAACATTTGCATGTACTGTAGTACTAGACTTAATATTCATGTTTCAGTTTCATGTTCATTTTAAATATTGAACTGAGGACCATGCATGTCTTACATTTTACTCCCTTCATTCCTAAATATTAGTCTTTTTTTGAGATTTCAAATGGACTGGCACATACGGATGTATATAGACATATTTTAGAGTCTAGATTCACTCATTTTGCTCCGTATGTAGTCACTTGTTGAACTCTCTAAAAGACTAACATTTAGGAATAGAAGGAGTATTTTTGAATTCGTGTCATACATGCATGGTTTGGAAAAATAGATGCACTATACTTATTGGATTGTTGTTGTGTTCGTGCGTGTGTGTCTCTCTCTGTGTGTGTGTGTGTGGTCATATGCTTGATACATACAAAGTTTTCTCACCTCCATATTGTTCATCTTTTAAATTTGAATTTGCATTGGAAAACTTACTAGGGATACCATGAAATGTGAAATCCACGTTGAGATCACTATATCACAAACTCACTCTAATTCAACAACTCGTCATAAATCAATTACCACGTTGAGATTAGTATTTGCAAGGAAAATACGGGCATTGTAATACACATAGATTCGTTCGGCAATTTAAAAGGTTCCTTTCGTATTCTCGAATGGTAGGACCCAACGGCGTACCAGCCAGACCTTGGCTCGTGTTGATCCTAAAAAAACCGGGCTCGTGTCCTTCTGGTGGCGTGCGTGGTACGCACATTAGGCAACCCCAACCAGTCGAGCCTCCGCGTTTCAAGTCGAAATATCTGGCGGCCAGAATTCCAGCCCTAGGAAATTCCCCTCATGTCCCCGGTCCATAATGACTACCGATGAACAACGGAGGGATGCTTTAGTAACTAGACAACGTTACCTACCGTGCCGAGCACGGTTCAATTCCCTCGGTCGCCGCTCGCCAAGGTCACACGTCAACTGCATTGCCTAGTACTACTACTACTACACCAGGATGAGCACAGAATTGAGCCCGTTTGTTCGTGCCTAGTACTTGAGTTAATATATCAGGCAATGCACTGGTACGGAGGGATTATCCTTTTACTCTGCATATATAACTTGTCTGAAGTCTAACTAAGCAAAATGTTTGACCAAATCCTTTCTTAAGAAATACAACAGGACAGATGTACGGCTTGAAAATTTATTGCATGATGCAGGTTATGATATTGTTTCGAATCCTGGATCTTAAATTTCAGAAAATCCAAAAGTGAGCATAAATTCTTGAAACTAAGCATGGTCACGTGATATGGCACAAATATTACTTCGTAAGTTTTTTCTTCAATTTGAGACAAGCTGCTTATGACAAGTTGCACAAATGAAGAGCCAAGGTATTTTGGAACAAAGACGTGTCACGTTAAGGCGAACGCTTTCACTATTGAAACCGTGGGTGTTTATGTGCCGCCACGAGTCCCCGCTTCTCATCGGCAGGTGCCGTCCGAGCAAGCGTGTGAGTCCACGGGAGGCGTGCGAGCAAACCGCTGCGCCAGCTGTCAGGGAGGCGTGCGAGCAGACCGCTGTGCAGGCTCACCGGGAGGCGAGCCCTTTGACCAGGCTCCGCCGCCCACCGTCGTCCCAACTGCTCCCACTTTTAATGTCGTCGGCGCCGCAGTTTAAAATCAACCCCGCACTACCCGGTATCGCTACAATCCTCTCTCTTCCTCTCCGATTCTCCTGTCGTCTACCTCCAACTAGCCTGACCTAAACGTACGCCATGCCGCATCACGATGGTCTGCCCTTAGTGTTCCAGTTTCCTGAGGAAGACACCCAGCCGGAGTCTCAAGAACATAAGGCGCTTTGGGACGAGCTTGAACTGGCCTTGCGGGAAGACGCCACGCCTATCCCCGCTCCCGTTCCGGCTCCCGTCGCCCCGACTATGCTAGCGCTCATCCCCGTGGCATTGATGGGCTGGGAGCCGCACATTGTCGCCGAGCTTGATCCCACGGGGTTCCACGAGGTCCCCGCCAACTTTCACGCGCCCGTGCACCTGCCAGCGCATGCGCCTGCGCGTGCACTGACGCGCACGCCCGTGCCGGTGCCCGTGCACCTGCCAGCGCATGCGCCTACGCGTGCACTGACGTGCGCACCCGTGCCGGTGTCCGTGCACACGAATGTCTCTGCCGCGCCGTTGACAGCGCCTGTCCCCGCGTGGGTGCCAGTGCCCCCCTCAGCGGCATGGATGGCCGCCGTTGACCGCTTCCTTGCCCAATGCCAGTCGCCTCCTCCCGCCAGTTGACTCGCTCCCAAGTCCAGAACATTTTGGCCTTCCTTGAAGCTAGGCCAACGTCCAGGAGTATGCCAACAACGGCGCAAGATGCCGCCGTCGCCGTCGGTCAGTGGCCCGACGACACACAGAGCACGGCAGAGGAGCCGCTTCCCACCGCGAGATGCCCCCGCCGCCGCCGCGTAATCTTAATTTGCCATGAAAAACGTTCGGATTGCCATGCTTAAAATCCGAACGTTTATCATTTCCGTTTATTTTATATCGATCGTCGTATAATTTAAAGTCTGAGTCAGACTAAACGAAATGTATGGTTTGATCGATTGAATGTTCTGCTAGAGCCGTATCAAATTAAATATAAAACGTCATCAAGCCACATGTATTCCTTGTCATCCAACGACCTAGACTGCTTCAATGTCGAGCGCTCAACACGTTTAGCTTGCAGTTAATTTCATGCCAAAAATAGTGCTAATCAGATGACAACATGCAAATAATATCCTAGTAGTTAATATCCGCATGCACTTAATATACTTCCAAATTAACGTGCATTGCACGTACACACTGACTAGTGCTGCTAGTACGTGAAACTGGTGCCGTGACTTGTGAACGCGTCCAGATATGGTCAACGGCAACATCGCCCGCGAGTTCTTCCTGTTTGCCCGTGCGTCTAAACGCAAAAGGGGAGGAGAGAGAGAGCACACAAGGAACCCACCAGTAAGTGAAGGCGAATAGTACTAAAAATAATATTACATGTTATCCATTAATTAGGCTGTGGTAATATAAAAACATTATGTGAACAAAGGGGGTACAACAAACATTGCTATTCTACGTATGTTGCCTATTGACGCGCGGCTTGAAGGCCCAGTCGCATGTTCGATCCTCGTCCTTTATTTTTTAATTTGTATATGGGTCCAAATTTGTTTCATGACATGTGGGCCCCTCGGTGTGTAGTTTGTAGCACTTTAATTTGTGGGTCGAAATTTGTTCCATTCCAAGTGGACTATCGGTGTGTAGTTTTGTAGCTTATTTATAATAATTAAAGAGAACAACATAGTTTCTTCAATAATACCATGGTGCGACGTTGAAGGCGAGAAAGGACGTGCGAGAGAGCGATGACCGAGCCAGAGGGAAATCAACTAGGGGAGTTGCGTGGGTTGCAACGGTGTTTGGAGTAGTTGTGGGCCGAATGCTACGAAAATATAATCTAAACTGACCGAAATAAATGCCTACACAAATTAATCCAAGGTTGGAGTGCCCCTCGCAATGTAAATAGCTCCGGGTTTGCGAGGGATGGAGAGGTAGTAGCTTCAACGAGTGGAAGATACGGTGTGAGGAAGCGAGGTCAATCGAGAGACATATAGATAGAGAGACAAAGTGAGTGTGGTCCGACATTCATTGAACAAATATATATGCTCTGGAGAGATATTGTCTGATTGAGCTTTTTGGCAAGGGTGACGGCTGTAAGATAGAGCTTGAGAGATGATCCAGTCACAGACGTGTAGATATATTTTGTGCATGGGAGGAAGCAAGGTCAACTGATCACATAGGGTCGCCGTGCGATCGAAAGAGTGAGACGGGTTGGAGAGAGTGACCTAGATAGACGATGTGCGTGAGAGAGTATACAATGTGAATAGGTCGAATTGGGCTCAAACATGGTGATATATCGTTTTTGTCCGAGAAAGAGCGACGTCAATCGAGACATACGGAGAGAGAGAGAGAGAGATTGAGCGAGCATGGCCCACCATGAGGTCGAAAGAGTGGCGGCGGCTTGGATGGACTGACCTAGATAGACAATCTACGTGAGAGAGTATAGAGTGTGTCGATCGAGGCCCGAACAGGGATATATATCATTTGTGTGTGAAAGAAAACGAGGTTAAACGAGACTCAGATAAAGAGAGCGAGATTGAGCGAGTGTGGCCCGCCGTGCGGAAGAAAGAGTGAGATAGTCTCGAGGGAGTGACCTAGATATACAACATGCGTGCGTGCGCACGAGAGGTTGGGGGGGGCTAGATAGGCAATGCATGTATTTAGCGCGAGAGGGT
>NC_057805.1:445281156-445287414 GCF_018294505.1 Triticum aestivum
GGCCTGGCTCCTGTTGGGGCCTGGCTCCTGCCGCGGCGGGGCTAGACGGCGGCGGGGGCTGGGTCCTGGGGCCGGGGCGGGCCGGCGGCGGCGACAGGAGGGGAGAGGTGGGCGCGCGGGAGGGAGAGAGAAAGAGAGAGAGGGAGACGACGGCGCCACCCGTTAAGTGGGCCTTCTTTGCTGTCTGCTGACTGACGGCAAAGATGGCAACCATTGGGGCTGGCCCACGACTCCTCTTTGCCGTCCGCTAGCAGACGGCAAAGAAGCTGACCTAGCCACGCCATGCCCTATGGGGCCCACCTGGCTCTTTGCCGTCTGCCTTTTAGCTCTTTGTCGTCACCTGACTGACGGCAAAGAAGAAGCTGATGGCAAATACTCTTTTTGATATCAGCACTTTCTTTGTCGTCTGTTTCCTCAAAGCGGACAGCAAAGAACGTCTTTGCCGTCGCCGACGGCAAAGAGTTGGCAGATGGCAAAATGCCAGATTCAAGTAGTGCTACTTGATAGAACATAAGTCTGAAACGTTTGAAAAGTTCAAAGAGTTTTAGAGTGAAGTATAAAATCATCGTAACAATAAAATAAAGTTTCTACGATCTGATCATGGAGGTGAATATTTGAGTTATGAGTTTGGTCTTCATTTGAAACAATGTGGAATAGTTTCGCAACTCACGCCACCTGGAACACCACAGCGTAATGGTGTGTCCGAACATCGTAACCGTACTTTATTAGATATGGTGCGATCTATGATGTCTTTTACCGATTTAACACCATTGTTTTGGGGTTATGCATTAGAGACAGCTACATTCACGTTAAATAGGGCACCATCTAAATCCTTTGAGACGACACCGTATGAACTGTGGTTTAGCAAGAAACCTAAGCTGTCGTTTCTTAAAGTTTGGGGCTGCGATGCTTATGTGAAAAAGCTTCAACCTGATAAGCTCTAACCCAAATCGGAGAAATGTGTCTTCATAGGATACCCAAAGGAGACTGTTGGGTACACCTTCTATCACAGATCCAAAGGCAAGATATTCGTTGCTAAGAATGGATCCTTTCTAGAGAAGGAGTTTTCTCTCGAAAGAAGTGAGTGGGAGGAAAGTAGAACTCGATGAGGTAATTGTACCTTCTCTCGAATTGGAAAGTAGTTCATCACAGAAATCAGTTCCAGTGATGCCTACACCAATTAGTGAGGAAGTTAATGATGATGATCATGAAACTTCGGATCAAGTTACTACTGAACCTCTTAGGTCTACCAGAGTAAGGTCCACACCAGAGTGGTATGGTAATCCTATTCTGGAGGACATGTTACTTGACCATGACGAACCTCCGAACTATGAGGAAGCGATAATGAGCCCAGATTCCGCAAAATGACTTGAGGCCATGAAATTTGAGATGGATCCGTGTATGAGAACAAAGTATGGACTTTGGTGGACTTGCCCGATGATTGGCAATCCATTGAGAATAAATGGATCTTCAAGAGGAAGAAGGACGATGATGATAGTGTTACTATCTTCAAAGCTTGAATTGTCGCAAAAGGTTTTCGACAAGTTCAAGGTGTTGACTACGACGAGATTTTCTCACTCGTAGCGATGCTTAAGTCTGTCCGAATCATGTTAGCAATTGCCACATTTTATGAAATCTGGCAAATGGATGTCAAAACTGCATTCCTTAATGGATTTCTTAAAGAAGAATTGTATATGATGCAACCAAAAGGTTTTGTCGATCCTAAAGATGCTAACAAAGTGTGCAAGCTCCAGCGATCCATCTATGGACTAATGCAAGCATCTCGGAGTTGGAATATACGCTTTGACAAGTTGATCAAAGAATATAGTTTTATACAGACTTGCGGTGAAGCCTGTATTTACAAGAAAGTGAGTGGGAGCACTACAGCCTTTCTGATAAGTATATGTGAATGACATATTGTTGATCGGACATGATGTAGAATTTTCTGGAAAGCATAAAGGAGTGTTTGAAAGGAGTTTTTTCAAAGAAAGACCTCGGTGAAGCTGCTTACATATTGGGCATCAAGATCTATAGAGATAGATCAAGATGCTTGATAAGATTTTTCAATGAGTACATACCTTGACAAGATTTTGAAGTAGTTCAAAATGGAACGGTCAAAGAAGGAGTTCTTGCCTGTGCTGCAAGGTGTAAAGTTGAGTAAAGACTCAAAACCCGACCACGGCAGAAAATAGAAAGAGAATGAAAAGTCATTCCCTATACCTCAGTCATAGGTTATAAAGTATGCTATGTTGTGTACCAGACCTATTGTGTACCTCGCCATGAGTTTGGCAAGAGGGTACAATAGTGATCCAGAAGTGGATCACTATACAGTGGTCAAAATTATCCTTAGTGGAATAAGGATATGTTTCTCGGTTATGGAGGTGAAAAAAAATTCATCGTAAAGGGTTACGTCGATGCAAGCTTTGACACTGATCTGGATGACTCTAAGTCTTAATCTGGATACATATTTAAAGTGGGAGCAATTAGCTAGAGTAGCTCCGTGCAGAGCATTGTAGACATAGAAATTTGCAAAATACATACGGATCTGAATATGGCAGACCCGTTGACTAAACCTCTCTCACAAGAAAAACATGATCACACCTTAGTACTCTTTGGGTGTTAATCACATGGCGATGTGAACTAGATTACTAACTCTAGTAAACCCTTTGGGTGTTGGTCACATGGCGATGTGAACTATGGGTGTTAATCACATGGTGATGTGAACTATTGGTGTTAAATCACATGGAGATGTGAACTAGATTATTGACTCTAGTGCAAGTGGGAGACTGAAGGAAATATGACCTAGAGTCAATAATAAAGTTATTATTTATATTTCCTTATATCATGATAATTGTTTATTATTCATGCTAGAATTGTAGTAACCGGAAACTTAGTACATGTGTGAATACATAGACAAACAGAGTGTCCCTAGTATGCTCTACTTGACTAGCTCGTTAAACAAAGATGGTTAAGTTTCCTAGCCATAGACATGTGTTGTCATTTGATGAACGGGATCACATCATTAGAGAATGATGTGATGGACAAGACCCATCCGTTAGCTTAGCATTAATGATCGTTTAGTTTTATTGCTATTGCTTTCTTCATGACTTATACATGTTCCTCTGACTATGAGATTATGCAACTCCCGAATACCGTAGGAACACCTTGCGTGCTGATACGTCTCTAACATATCTATAATTTTTCATTGTTCCATGCTGTTTTATTATCAATCTTGGAAGTTTTAAAATCATTTTGTAGTCATTTTATATCTTTTTCGGTACTAACCTATTGACATAGTGCCAAGTGCCAGTTGCTGCTTTTTCCATGTTTTTTACATCGCAGGAAATCAATATCAGACAGAGTCCAAATGCAACGAAACTTCACGATGATTTTTTATGGACCAAAAGAAAGAAGTTGGGCCCTAGTTGCACCTGGGGGGAGTCCCAAGGAGGGGACAACCCACCAGGGCGCGCCAGGAGGCCCAGGCGTGCCCTGGTGGGTTGTGCCCACCTCGGGTGCCCCCCGGACCACCTCTTTGCTCTATAAATACCACAATATTCCAGAAACCCTAGAAGCATCGACGAAATATTCATCTAGCTGCCGTAGAGTCCAGAACCACCAGATCCAATCTAGACACCATCCCGAACGGGTTCACAACTTCCATTGGTGCCTCTCTGATGATGCATTAGTAGTTCTTTGTAGACCTTCGGGTCCGTAGTTAGTAGCTAGATGGCTTTCTCTCTCTCGCTTAATTCTCAATACAACGGTCTCTTGGAGATCCATATGATGTAACTCTTTTACAGTGTGTTTGTTGGGATCTGATGAACTTCGATTTTATGATCAGTTATATCTTTTTATATCCATGAAAGTTATTTGAGTTTCTTTGATCTCTTATAGCCTCGTATTTCTTCTCTGATATTTGGGTTTTGTTTGGCCAACTTGATCTATTTATCTTGCAATGGGAAGAGGTGCCAGTAGTGGGTTCGATCTAACGGTGCTTGATCCCAGTGACAGAAAGGGAACCGACACGTATGTATCGTTGCTACTAAGAATAAAAAGATGGGATCTATGTCTACCGCCATAGATAATCGGATCTTGTCTACATCATGTCATCGTTCTTATTGCATTACTCCATTTTTCCATGAACTTAATACACTAGATGCATGCTGGATAGCGGTCGATGTGTGGAGTAATAGTAGTAGATGCAGGCAGGAGTCGGTCTACTAATCTTGGACGTGATGCCTATGTAATGATCATTGCCTGGATATCGTCATAATTATTTGAAGTTCTATCAATTTTCCAACAGTAATTTGTTTACCCACCGTTTGCTATCTTTCTCGAGAGAAGCCACTAGTGAAATCTACGGCCCCGGGGTCTTCTTTCTCATATATTTTCTTTGTGATCTATTTTATTGGCACTTTTTATTCAGATATGTTAAACCAAAAATACAAAAATACTTTGCTGCACTTTATTTTATTTGTGATCTATATACTCAATCTATTACAACTTTCTCCCGTCAACACGCAATTTCCGGCACCGTTACCCGAAAGGGATTGACAATCCCTTTAACAAGTCGGGTTGCGAGGTGTTGTTATTTGTGTGCAGTGGCTGTTTATGTTGTGTTGCTTGGTTCTCCTACTGGTTCGATAACCTTGGTTTCATATCTGAGGGAAATACCTACCGCCGCTGTGCTGCATCATCCCTTCCTCTTTGGGGAAATACCGACGTAGCTTCAAGAGACACCAAAATGAATTTCGGGCACCGTTGCCGGGGAGGATCTTCAACATATACTAGGTTCCTAATCACAACTCTCATCTCCTCGCAATTTACATTATTTGTGATTTGCCTCTCGTTTTCCTCTCCCCCACTTCACAAAAATTTGCCGTTTTATTCGCCCCTCTTTTTCGTTCGCCTTTTTCTTGCCAGATCTCTTGTTTTTTTTCTCGAATACGCAAAGCTTGGGTATCATTTCATTTATAGAAGGAGTAAGAATGATTACAGAAGTTGGTACAACACATGACACAGACGCAAGCGGCGTGAACATGGTGCCCGAAGCGAAGAGATGAAAGATGCACGACCCAAACAAAGAAGAACACGGCTAAACTCTCCGTCTAGAGAAGCAAACCAATCTACAACTAGACAACCAAAACTGCGAAGCCCACACCGAGGATCTCTTGTTTGCTTGTGTGACCATGTGTATTCTATTTGCTTGCATCTTCGCTTGCTAAAAATCTATTGATATGGATCCTTATCCACTAGCTAATCTTTTTAAGAGATCTAATTATGTTGAACCAGTTGCTAGTGATTTGAGTGCACTTGATTATCTTTATGAAGTTTTGCTTGAGATTCGTGAATCTAAAAATTGTGATGAAGAAATTTATGAAGTGATTCATGATAGCTCCTTGAATGAAAAGCATGATTGCAATGATTTTACTATAAATTCTATTAATGTCAATTGTGCTAATAATATGCAAAACCCCAAGCTTGGGGATGCTAATATTGCTAGGTCCACTACTTATTGCAATGATCATGATTGGGGTGATAATGATTCTTATGATCTTGAAAATTTATTTAAACTCATGATGAATGTGTGTGCGATAATATTGAAAGTGGGTTTGGAAGAGTGTCAACTTTAATTAAAAATAATTCCACTTATTTGGAGAGTGTTCACTCTTACGAAATTTTCTATAAAAGTGGGCTTGGAGAGGTCATGACTTTAGTTCATGTTAATCCCACTATCTTGGAAGATTATAAAACTCTTATGCATGTGGATCATGAAGAGAAAATTTTATATGATAGCTATATTGTTGAATTTGATCCTGATCCTACCACTACTGGAATCAGCTAATTTGCCATCTGCCAGCTCTTTGCCGTCTGCTAGCTGACGGCAAAGAAGCTCTTTGCCATCAGCTACCCAAAAGCAGACGGCAAAAAAAGGGCAGACGGCAAAGAAGCTCTTTGCCGTCGGCCAGCGGACGGCAAAGAATCTTTGCCGTCCGCTGGCGGACGGCAAAGAGTGAGGTGGCCCCCACCCCCCGCCCGTTTTTGAAAAACTTAACGGGCCACCTCTTTGCCGTCCGCTAGCAGACGGCAAAGTGGCAAAAAAGCGGACGGCAAAGCGGGGCGGACGGCAAAGAGCCTACTACCTAACGGCCCGTACCTCCCGCCCGTTACTCACTTCTTCCCTCTCCCTCGCCGTTTCTCTCCTCCCACGCCGCCGCCCGCCGCGCGCCGCCGCCCCGTCGCCCCCGCCGCCCC